>NW_023458963.1:0-86257 GCF_013731165.1 Rhagoletis pomonella
GTAACTTAATGCCACGTCGAAATCTGTTTCATTTTGATTTTCTAATTCCCGTTAGTTAAGTTTCCTTAATCAGGCTTTTAATCCCCCATTTGCTACTAGAAATGCGTCATAATAAAAAAAAGCAAAAAATTGAGTTAAGTACGCAAAAATGAACGTTACCTATTTGTTATTATGTGCAAAAATTTCAAAGCTGTAATGATTACTAGTAGTCATTAGAACAAAACATGTATTAATTTTTCCCCTGGGAGTATATGTAAATTCCACTCTTTAATGCCGTTTTTCTCGAGTTTTTAGTTTTTTGAGTTATGACAGTATTGAAGTAATGGAGTGATATGTATGTACATACATAAAAGCTCAAATAAAAAATTCATTTGGATTCATCCACGTCAATATTGAAATTCATGTTCATCAAAATTTTTCATATCGTTGTGAAATTATTAAAAATGTCTTTTACTATCATATTCCCCATGGTGGAATAAACAAGGTGATGTCAGTTACATAACCTCACTTTTTTGGTAGCCCCATTTCGGCAATGCATATAAATGTAGTAAAAAAAGGGGAACATTTTAGGACCATTTTAACGCCCTTTGAATACTATTTGTAAAAAGTATGTATTAAAGAATTATTTTACCAAAACAACGTTAAAGATAATAAAGAATAATTTTGTTAGGTTTACCCATTTCTAGTAATATCCAGAAAAATTGGTACGAATTTTCATGTTTTGGCGTTTTCGTACGCAAAAACTTATTGAGATAGCGAAACAGCTGAAGTTCAAAGTTTTTACTGCATTTTTAATGGATAAATTTTTACTTGTAACTTGCTGGATGCAATTTAAACTAATAAGGAAACTGTTTTTTGGGTTTTTATAATTGAAATTGACTAAATAAACCAATTTAAATATAAAATATATTGTTTTATTAGGAATTTGCTGCGAATAAAGAACCAATTTATCAGCTGTTCATGAAACTTGATAATTATTACTGGTTTTGCGTTCACGTACTTTTTGAATATTTTTTTCTTTGAGAGCGAATTCGCAGAAATTAAGTTACTGGAGAGTTGCTGGCGAGTTACAGAATAATTTTTTAAACAAACACAACTACTTATAGTAAGTTTTTTCTTCTCTTTAAAAGAGTGATTATTTATGAATTATAAAAGGATTTTCGTAATTTTATTTGTAAAGCACTTGTATTGCAGCCTCTAGTAGGTGAACAGGCACAACTTCCAAAACCTATTAAACAAGAAACGCACTTTTACTGACCATTTTATTAACAACCTGGCCAATTGAATAAACTTACCTGGAACTTCCAGCCAAAAATCGCACTTATGTATATCGCAGCTTCTCGCTGAGATAAAAAACACAATTCACAAATCTGTGGAAGGTAAACATAATTTGTCTTTATTTGCCACTTGGCATAAATACTTAAAATTGGTTGCCTAAATTTGTAGCCAAAGTCCGGAAAACCTCCAAAAAACCGCAAAATTAAAAGTTGTTGAATGTACACACAAATCACAATTTTTGCAAAAAATATTAAATGGAAAAGTCAGAACTAAACAGAAATGTCAAGGACAGTGATTATCACTCTTACGTTTTCAGCACAATACCTAAAAGGACTTTTTCTAGTGTAGTTTTTGTTCAAGACGGCATCATTCAGAACGGGGCTACCGAATTTTCAAAATTACAACAAACACCCCCCCAACTGACATCACCTTATTTTTATTTCACCATGATATTCCCTAGCTTTTTTTAAAGGTCGTACAACACAAAAGGAATTGTATGCCACCAAAAGAATTTGCAATATATGTACATTAGGGCGGGTCAATTTGTATTGACAGATTTTTTTCGACATCGTTCCTAGCACAGTATACATTAGGGCGGGTCATTTTTTTTTCGACATCGTTCCTAGCAGATTTGGATTCTACATAGAATTCTAAGAAAAAAAGCCCTTTAGACCATAGCCCTAAAATTAATTTCGAGCCTGCGCAATTTTAAAAGAAAATAATTAATACTAAGTCCATAATCAGATTAATATTTACTAAAGTGTTAGGAATTTTTTTTTTGTAACAAAGAGTTGTGCTCCGGAGTTTTGTGATATGGAAAATTCATTTCTGATATCTATTTTTTATTTAAAGAACCGCAATATGGCGCTTCAAGTCAAATCTACTATATATTTGTGAAAGTATGTATGTATGTATGTGCCAGGCTGCAGCCTAAACGGATCGACAGAATTGAATAAAATTTTGTCAAAGTATTGCCATGACTCCTGGACCTATAATAGGGAAAAAAATTGGAACTCGCCAAGGGGGGAGGGGGATAACTCCCATAGTGAAAATTTTTAATCAGCTCTAACTTCGGAATTATAGTCACATGAACTCGAAATTTGAAATGCACAGATACCTATGGTAGGTGCTTATGGAAAAACATATGTATATAAATGAGTTTGTAAAAAGGGGCGTGGCACATCTCATAGGTGTGGAATCTTTTATCAGCTATATCAGCAGGTAGTATTAGTGATCTCAATGTATTGCATTTTGAAGATTTGTTATAATTGATCGAAGTGAAATTCAGATAAATTATAGATGATATGAAGTTCACCGGGTCATATTCTAGTATTTAATATATTATTATTATTATTATTATTATTTATTTATTACAGCTCTCTTGAGCCTAATTCATTACAATATATGTAGACTTAACCTAGTTATATAATATTACATTGCTTAAGCCTAATAAAATCATTTGGAAGGGCATTCATACATGGCAATTACAAGTTGAAATTACGGAACAATAGTAAACGGAAAACAGATATAAAGTAATACATTACATTATATTGGGATAGATTTACAAAATTCAAACAACTTTCTTTTAAACTCATTGATGTTTTTACATTGCTTGACAGTATTTGGTAATTCATTATAACTTTTAAGACCCTTGTAATAAAGATTACATTTATCAGATTCGCTTTTTAACATGGGTAAATTGAAGTCATTTTTCTTACGTGTATCTTTGTTGTGTACATTGCTGCCATACTTTAAGTTAATCTTTAGGTATTCTGGTAAATTATCTTCAATAATGGTTTTAACAAATTTCATCGTATAATAAAAGTGCTGTTGTTTCACACTTAGCCAACCAAGGGCTGATAACATGTCTCTAATGGGCGTGTCATATCGTTTTCGAAGAATGAATCTCATCGCTTGGTTCTGTTGTTTCTGCAATTTATAAATTTGGCTATCATTCATTATGAAGAAAATTGTTGGACAATAATTGAGGAGAGGTTTTATTATTGATCCATATACCATTATTTTATATTTCCTTTTCAGTAATTTGCAAGTGCCCCGCATAAAGTAAATTTTTTTTGCTATTTTGCTTACAGTATAGTCAATATGATCATTGAACTGTAGCTTCTCATCAATTTTTATACCCAAGTACGTAAAGCTCCGCACCCTTTCTATTTTTTGTTGGTTTATGTTTAAATTACGAAGTTCATGCATATCAATATTTCTTCTAGATATGACCATGTATTTGGTTTTACTTACATTTATTTTAAGTTTGTTTAAACATAGCCAATTATATATTTTATTTAAGTCATCTTGTAGTTTTGAAACAATATCAGTAATATGGTCACCACTTAACATGATTAACGTGTCATCAGCGAAAAGATTAATATCACAATATTTAATACCGTTGGCAATATCATTTATGTATATATTAAATAATATAGGTGCTAGCACTGAGCCTTAGGGTAGACCAACCACTATACTTCTTTTGTCAGATACCGACGATCCAATCTGTATTCTCTGGTAACGATTTGTAATAAGACTTTGAAACCATTTTAGCTCAACGCCCCGTATCCCTATATTACTCAATTTATTTAGAAGTAACTCTTGATCTATGGTCTCAAATGCGCGCTTTAAGTCTAAGAAGACAGCAACTATGTATTTATTTCTGCTCAATTCTTCTTTCCAGCGAGCTAATACTAAGTTTAGTGCAGTTTCACACGAGTGCCTTTTCCTAAAACCAGACTGTTGTGGCATTAATATTTTATTAGTTTCTAAATATTCTATTAGTTGTTTTTTAACTACCGTTTCAAGAATTTTTTCATCACTAGGCAACGTATTAATTGGTCTCATCTCGTCGGCTCTGATTGTGTTCTTGACTTTCTCAATTGGCACAACAACATTTAGTGATTGTGCAATCTCATTTTCCGTTGTGTACAAGGTGTTGTGAATTAACACTTTATTAATGGCGTTTATTTCCTTTGACATACTTATGCAATTTTTTAGATGCTTCCACATTGATTTGCTATCTCCAATGTTAACTGTTATTTTATGCTTCAAGTATTTAACCTTTTTAACCTTTACCATCCTCTTGTATCTACGTTTGATTGTATTATAGTCACTCCAGGCCCCTGTTTCTAATGCTATCCTGTAAAGATTATACTTTTGTTTATTAAGGTTTGCTAATTCAGCACCATACCACTTGTTCATGAGCTTAAGCCTTATTTCTTTAGTGTATGTTAGAGTGCCCATTGAATGCGACAAGACATTAGTTAAAAATTTCGATTTATCATCGATGCTAAATTTCGAAAAATCCCTGTAATTGTATTGCCTCAGTTGGTGAAGAAGATTATCACTTGTTTAATTTTCCCAAGATTTAATAAATTTGTTTGCTCTAATTTTATATATTTTCTCCAACTCGATCTTGACATAAATTGTCTCATGATCGGAGATCCGATGCATATCCATTCTTTGACACGAAATTTTTTTGCTATTGGTAAATAATAAATCAATCATGGTTTCGACCTCTTCCGATTTCCTAGTATAAAAACTAATTTTCTGAACCATTGAGAAGGACTGAAATAACTCTACCAATTTTTTTACTGTACGTTGTAGCTTTATATAGATTTATATTGAAGTCTCCAATAAATACAGTATTATCATCTAGGCAAGTATTGTTTAAAATTTCATTGAGGTAGCTGATAAAGTCACATCGCTAGAATTTGGCGAGTGATATATTACCCCTATTTGGTATTTCGGGATAACATTTCCAATTTTTTAAAAGAAGACACCAAATATTTTTATCCCACGAGTAATTAACGAGAGTTTCATATTTAATTGAGTGATGGACGTAAATTAAAACACCGCCTGTGTCTCTACTATTCGAGTTGCATCTAATTAGGGTGTAGGTTTCTACCTGTATTTCGTGGTTTGTAATGTCTTCGGTCAAACAGGTTTCTGAACATAGCACCAAATGGGGCTTACAAATTTCTATTAGTTTCTCAAGTTCACAGTTATTAGCTGTAATACTGTTTATGTTTAAATAAATGATATTCAATTCATGAATACTGTTGCTAAACTTTAGTTTTGCTTTTGGCTTGAACGTATTTTTGGTATGCAGGGCAATCCAAACTGAATGCTGAGTAATTTACATTAACATCTATTACTTTTTTCTGAACAAGTTCACAACAATTTACACACCTTATTATATCAGAGCCGCAATCCTTAACATCGTGATTTCCAGCACATGACTTGTGCTTATAACCCAAACATTTAAAGCATCTCATAACATTTAGATGCTCAAATACCATGCAAGTGTCCCATTCGATATTTACTTTTTTACGTTTCAAGACACTTTCATAGGTTAAAGCATCTGTTTCAACTAGAATGTTGAAGCTTTCTTCTCTTCGCGTTCTATTTTCGTATACTTTCAGTACTTTCAACTCCTTTCCCAAGAACTCATCATTTTGCTTAGTTAGACATTCTATTATGCCATCATTATTTATTTTTTCGATTAACCCAACTATTTTCAGTTTTTTTTTTTATTTCCTCTTTTCCTTTAGCTTTCTGGGCCTGGAACTCCGTTCCAATACTATCTCTTATTTTTTGATGCACTTTTTCGCAAGTATCTTTATTTTTACATTCTAAAGCTATTCCCCCTCTATTAATTTCTTTCACAGTCTTAACAAGACCGTCGGTGGGTTCGATTACCTTTTTCAGCGCCTCTTTTGTTTCCTTAACGTTTTTGTTTTTGTTTAAGGGCTTTATAACAATTTTATTTTCATTTGTTTTGACAGCTTGGGCATATGATATTGGGGCATTTTCTTTACTAATTACTGGCTGAATGTTTTTTTACCAAGTCATTACATTTTTGCAGTTCACTAGAAATTTCCTTAATGATTTCATTTTTCATAGCATTAATTCTCACTCCAATGTTATGTTCCAGAAATGTATTAAAGTCTGAAACAATACTCGTTTTTATTTGCGTACATTTGTTGTTAATCAGTTGCTCCAAAAGTTGTTTTACATCAGCCGCCTTCAACTTAGATTGCTCACATTTACTTATTAAATGTTTGATTTCGATAAATTTCGTATTCGTATCAGATAAAGTACACTGATTACAAAACCATTTCAAATTAATATTTTCCGTGATTATTTTAATTTCATTCCTTTTAATATTGCTACATTTTAGACAGAAATTATAGCCACACCCCCCAGAGCATGTTATCATTTCATCTAATTGAAACAATTTGGCAGTACATTCTTTACATTCTACTGTTGGCATTTTGCCACTTTTTACTGTGGCAATATACCCTAAGTTAACGTATGGCAATAATATATACTAACCACAATACAGAAGTTTATGGCAATTTCAATAATTTTAAGATATGAGCAATTGCTACTACAACCTAAGCGTAAAACTAACTTGGCAGCACTCCGTTTCCAGCTGATCAGCTGTTTCGATTCCAAGAAATAGTTGACGTTTGTTGATATGGAATGATGAGCAAAGGGCATCAATTGCGAATATGATGGCAAAGGACAGAGTAACAAAGGAGAGAATCTGAACAGAGGAGCGCCCTCGGGTACGCAAAGGAAAACCAAAAGGGATGGAGATTAATCCGAATTGTCTTGGATTTAGCGGCTCCAATGCTCTTTTGCGGAGGTGTCTAAAGCAGATCTGCTGCAGATTGTTCCCTGGGCCTTCCCAATACCAACAATTTCAGCTTGACTTACTTTTGTTAACCCAGCTATCGCCGCAGCAAAAACAACAACAGCAAAACAAACTATTTTATTTATGCAACTTTTTGTTCGCTTATTTGTTTTGTTTGTATGTTTATTTATGCGCCACTCACTTCAGTTGATTCAGCTTGCACTTAAATGGTACTGTTGGACATAAAATGTATAAAATAAAATTCTTTTAACTATTTAAAATGAAATTATCTAGCGCGAGCGCAAAACACACATCTGTTCCATTTACTATCCGTTCCGTATATACTAAGTTAATATATGGATTAATATGGAAAATAGCTATAATTTAAAAGAGTGACACACAATGGCTAGAGACGTCGCATGTGTGTATTCTTTCATATACATATGTATATGGGCCGTTCTTACCGTTATATATTTTCCATCCACTCGCTTATTCCTTACCGAAAATTTTAAATAAAAATTTAACAAGTTTTAACCGCTGATACAGTACAGACAGCAGTTTAAAATGGGGAACTGGGTAAACTTAATAAAGAAAACATATTCTCTGGTTAAATTAATAAGCCTGCCCGGATAACACAAAATCCTAAGCTTGATAAACATTTGGTGTTATACAAGTTTTATAAAGCTCTACTTGTATTTAGGAAAAATGCCGAAAAAAAATTATAAAATTGATTGATTGATTGATAAAAATAGAGAGGGAGTTAAGGCTATGACAATAGAAAGTAGAAAAAAGATACCTCGTGTTGAAAGCATAAAGGATCTAAAACCAAAAAAAAATATAAATACATTGTTAATCATAACAAAATTTATGTTTCGAAAAATAATTTTGAAATATTGTAAATTAATTTTTTTTTTTTTAAGTTAAAGTTTCATTTACTTACAGTAACGAACAAAAGTATTGAATTTTACGCAATATAGGCAAAGTAGTTTTTAGAAGAATTCCAAGCATGCAGTTTAATAATCCATACAGTTTTAGTTTATCAAATTGCAAGTTTGAAGTTGCTTGAATATCTGAATATAAAATTGCAAATTAGTATGCAGATTTATTGGATTCTCCTGAGTTTTGCACAAAGTTTACACATTTGATTTTTATGTGTTTTTGTATAGAATGAACTATGTTTTTATAAAAAAATATCGGAAATAAATTAAAAACTTTGCATATATGTAATGCGAAAATTTACTGTGCCAAAACTTTTGGTCGACACTGTACATATAACAAAATACATACAGTAACTTCTCCCGTTACAATAGTAAAAAATATGTAATTTGCTTTGTAGTGCAATCTTGCGGTTCTTTAAATAGATATCAGAAATTAATTTTTCGTATCAATAAACTCCCAAGCACAGGTTTGTATTAAAAAAAATAAAGCCGTAACACTTTATTAAATATTAATTCGTCCGAATATTATTTTTATGTATGTTACCGGCTAACTTTGGACTAGGTTATCCGTTTTCTACAATTCTTTTTCAAAGGAAAGGTGGTTCCTCAGAGGCAGTCTCCTACTAACTGAATGTAGATCCGATAATTGGGCCATAAAGAAAATAACGGTACGCTTAAATTTGTATATGAGAATTGAAGCCGGTTTTGTTTTTTGTTTAAAATTTACTCCAGTGTCCACAGCTTCTATAAAAGAGTCGCAGGCCATATTTTTTTGTTAGTTCAATTGTGGAACATTTGTATGAACTGCTTCGGCTAATACTTCGGCTTTTGTTCTCTTTTTATATCGAGGCTAAGTGCATTGTTCGATGGGGTGATATCATTGCCAAACATGATAGTACTTTGTTTGCCATCAATTAACACTAACTTGACGGGGTTACAGTATTCTACATTGATGCGAGCCTCAAAAGCTTTGAATAATAATTGCGAGTATGGCTTTTAGTTTTTACCGCTCAGGTAGGTGGCAGGCCTATAGAAAATATTTCTTAATCAATACACCTTAATGACACCTATATTATTATACATACTTTATCTTATTAACTTTATTGATTAAATTTTCGAAATTGGTGGCAACTCGACTCAAAAATATTTTCAGTAGTAAGCCTTCTTAAACCTTTTTAATTTGATACCCATATTGCAATATTTAATTTATCTTACCAATTAAATTTAATTAAATTTTGAAACAGGTGGTAACCCCCCCTCAAAAATATTTTCGCCTGTTAGCCTTCATAATTTCTTTCTTTTAACACCCATATTGCAATATCTAATATATGTCATTAATTTACTTAGCGAGGCTAACGGACAAAAAAAGTTTAACATTCTAAAAATAGAATTATTAACAAAAATTAACAAAATCAACAACCACATGATCAAGTGTGAAATGCAGCGGAATAGCTGCGCTTGATTGTGTTGGCTTAACAAATGAAAAAGTGGGAAAAAAAGAAACGATAATTTACAAGGCGAACTTAGCACAGTGCGTAGGCAACTGGCTGAGTCGGTGGGATCGTCAGTTCGAATCCTACTGAAAGAAGTCTGATGAGGAAATGTGGTGATTTCCGAAATAGCTATCACTTCTATCATTTTTTCAGATTATTGTTACTTTTCCACAATAAGTTTTTCATTAAAAACGGCCTCAAGCTCAATAAAAATTGTTCAATATAATTGTTATAAGGCCATAAAATAACAAAAACAAATAACTTAAGGACGAGCACACCCAAAAAGTTCAACATTCTAATTGTTCAAACATCTTTGAACATGTGTGAATACATACAAACATACATATAAGATATATTCAGCAGAATTAAATACTGAATGTTGCGGTTGAAAATACAAATATATGGATCTTTATTCTTTGATCATTACTCTTCAACTGAACTAACGATTATCAAAATTCTGTTAACAACGTTGAGTTCAAACTTAAAACTAAGTATTTAAAATTAACAGTAAATCTTATTCGAGAGTGAGAGCGAGAAAGGAAAGAGTTTGACATATTTATATATAACTCGCCCTCCCATATTAAATTCGAGTCCCATCGAATTCGGTAAAAATATATTAGAAAAGGTAGACATAAAATTTAAGTTTACTATTATACATTTGAAAATTAAAAAAAAAAGTTTTACATATATATCATTTTACAGAATTTTTTTTTTTTGTTTCAATTTAGCATTTTTTGTTGTTTTTTTTTTATTTATTTATATTCATTTAATTTTTTTTATATATATATTTTTTTTTTTTTTTTTTTTTTTTTTTTTTTTTTTTTTTTTTTTTAAATACATTGTAAATTATGGGAAACAAATATTTCCTATCTCTAAATCATATACCTATATAAAAAGAAAATATCAAAAAAAAATATGATACAAATAGTTTTCCATTTATTTAATTTTTTTTGTTTCAATTCAGTTTATAGGCTTTAATGGCCTTCTGAACTGTGCAGTATCTACTTTATTGGGATTGCTGTAGTGGTATCTGTTAAACCTTTTAGCAGTTTTTTGTCTGCCTGCAGCAGGATTTTTAATATATAGATTTTGATTTCGTAAATTAAGCGTTACATTTTCTCTTTTAATGTTTTCTCTGTCAATGGCTTTCTTTTTATTTGTTTCAGATCTCTCTCTAACTTCATTTAAATCTATGTTTATTTTATTTATGAAATCTATTGGCTTCAGTTTAGTTATACTATGAATTGTGTTGTTATAAAAGTTTATTGCTTTTAGTACCAATTCCTCAGAGTCATTAACCTTTTCAGCGTTTTTTAGTATTCTTATGTGTTCTAAAAGAGTCGAATGCATTCTTTCGACATCCGAATTCTCGGTGTGAGAGTTCGGTGTTGTAAAATGGGTTTCTATATTATTTTCTTGACAGAATAATTTTATAAGCGCATTACTAAATTCATTATCCATAACAATTTTATCAGGTTTTCCTAAAAAATGCGATTCGCTCTTCAATTTTAGTTTTTACTGTTACCATATTTTTATCGTTTAATTTATGTGCTGTCCCTAACTTAGTGAATTTATCGATTGTTGTTAAAAATGAAGTTTTTTGTATTTGAAAAATGTCTATATGTATTATTTGATTAGGTTTTTCTGGTGTTATAGTATGTTGAAATTTTTTATTTATGGGCTTTCTATCGTGTTTATTTTCATTGCAAACTCTACAGTTATTACAGTATCTATTTATTAATTTTATTAATTTAGGATTAAAATAATTATCTTTTAGTTCATCGTAGTTTTCATGAATTCCTCTGTGGTTACCTTTCGTGTGAATATCATCAATGATACTCAACAAAGATTCCTCGGATGCAACATCACGTGCAATTTTAGTACATTTTATAAAGTTTATTTTATTATTGTTAGAAAATAATTGTGTTAATTTATTTTGAATTATATTGTATTTATTATCTTCGAGTTCCGAGTATATACCAACTTTTCCATTTTTTTAACTCTCGTCTGAACAAATCATTTAAATAATGTGTATTATTTAAATCATTTTCAGACACGTATAATATTTTATATTTTTTGAAAAGTGTTTCTATTTCCTTATGTTTATTTTTTACTAGTCTAATTTGCGTCCTGTATTTGTTGACGATTTTATTTATCATGAAAAATTTATTATTTAAACTTTCCTCCACACTGTGAACTTCAGCTAAAGACGGTTGAGTCAGCTGCACTCTGCTCAAAAAGTCCGCCACGTTATTCTCCTTGCCTTTTATGTATTCGATATCAAAGTAAAACTCGTCTAGTAAAATTTTCCACCTGATGATTCGCGAATTTGGATCTTTAAGCGAATAAAGCCATTTTAGGGGCTGGTGATCAGTTTGGACTAGGAACTTTCGACCGTAAAGGTATGGACGATAATATTTTACTGACCACACAATGGCTAACAGCTCCTTCTCTAACGTTGAGTAATTTTGTTCGTGCCCATTCAAAGTCCTACTGGCATAACTTATCGGTTTTCCTTCTTGGCTTAACACCGCGCCAATGGCTACGTTACTAGCATCAGTAGTTAATACGAACTTTTTACTAAAATCGGGATAGCGCAATAATGGCGGATTTACTAAAATATTCTTTAACTTTTCGAAAGACTCAATGTATGATTTGTCGTTAACATCGATTTTACTGTTTTTCTTCAAATATTTAATTATAGGATTAGCTACTAAAGAATAGTTTTTAATGAATTTGCGGTAATAGCCGGTTAGGCCCAGAAAAGATTTAATATCTTTAACTGTTTTTGGTAGTGTCAAATTTTTTATAATACTTATTTTTTCGGGGTTTGGTTTTATTCCCGCATTTGTTATAATATGACCAAGGAAACTTGTTTCTTTAGATAAAAATTTACACTTATCAATTTGTACTTTTAGGTTAAATTCATTTAGTTTATTAAATATTTTTTGTAAGCTTTCTAAATGTTCGGTTAAAGATGTCGAAAATACTAATATGTCGTCCATATAAATAATACAGATTTTATTAATATAATCCGACAAAATGTAGTTCAGCATTCGCTGGAATGTGGCAGGCGCATTCTTGAGGCCGAATGGCATTCGAATGAACTCGAAATGCCCCATAGAAGTCGAAAAGGCAGTTTTTTCGATATCGCTATCATCCATTAATACTTGATGAAAGCCCTTCGCCAAGTCCAATGAAGAAAAATACTGCGCCTTACCTAACTTATCAAATAGGGACTCTATGTTCGGTATGGGAAATTTGTCGTCTACCGTAATTTCATTTAATCTCCTAAAATCTATTACTAATCGCCATTTTTTTTCATTTGAATTATCTGATTTTTTTTTTACTATCCACAATGGGGAATTGTAAGGGGATTTACTAGGGCGTATTATATTTTCTTTCAACATTTCATTTATTTGCTTTTCTATTTCATTCTCTAGGATCTGTGGATGTCGGTAATTTTTGCAATAAATTACTTTATTAGAATTAGTTATGATTTTATGTTTTACACAAGTGGTTGTTGTTAAGTTTTGCCCTTTAATGTAAAATGTCTTTTTATTTTTATGTAGAAAATTTTCTAATAATTTATTTTCTTCGTTATTTAAAGTTGTTGGTATTAGCTCTTTAAATTTATCTAGCTCAAACTTTTCTAAATAGTTTATTTCCTCAAAGGATATATTAAAGTTATTATTATTTAAATTTATTTTATTGTTATTAATTATAAGATTATTATTCTGAAAGTCTATTATTGCACCGAAAGGGCGTAAAATATGTATTCCTATTATGCAATCAAACTTTTTATCGATAAAATTCACTAACTTAACGGACATAGTACTATTTTTTTCTTTAAATTCACTTGGCACATCAACAATGACTTCTTCTTTTATTATATTATCACCAACTAGGGTATGCAACAAAATTGGTTTTATTAATTTTTTTGATTTTCCTAGTTTTAAAAAGAATGTGTAATCCCCTAAGGTTGTAGCAGCGCCACTATCGATTAGGCACCTTGTTTTAGTATTATTTATGGTTAGTGTAATTATGGGTAATGATAATTTCGAGGCTGAACAGGAAAATTTTCTGTATAATTTATAGCATCTATTTCCATTGACTCCAAATTATTATTTCGGCTGTTATTGTTAGACTGCTGAGGATTTGGTTGGAAGTGACTAGTATTGCGGAAATTATAATTATTACTTTGTGGGTATGGATTAATATTTTGGTTATGAAAATTTCCGAAATTTGTATTGAAACTATTAGGGTAAGTATTATTTTGGCTTTGAAAATTCGAACAATTTGCTCTGGGATTATTAAAGTTATTATATTGGCTACCCAAATTAGGCAAGTTGTTAGAATTTTGATACCGCTGAACATTCATACCATTTGAATAGTTACGTCTATTTCGAATGTTATGGGAATTATTTTTGCTGCTTGAATAGTTATTATTATTTTGCAAATTACTATATGGAAAGCTATTTGCATGTTTATAATTTACTAGTTGGATATCTTTCAATAAATTATTTTGTAAATAAAACGTATAAGCTGTATTTATTGAGCTTATATTATTTTGCAGTAAAATAGATTTAATATGTACTGGTGAATAATTGACATAAACATCAAAAATTAATTTTTCGTTATTTAAGGGAGTATACATTTCATTGGGTTCTAAAGAGTATTTCGTGTTCATTTGGCTTAATATCATTCTTAACTTACAATGTAACTCTTCAATGTTTATGGCTTCGATATTAAGAGCATCTATTCTTAAATGAAAAAACGTTCTCTTTATTCCAAATTCTTCTTTAAGTTTACTCAAAATATCATCCCAGGTAGGATTAACTAATGTCTCAACTGCTCTTAATGCGTTTCCCTGTAAACGGTTGCTAAGAACTCTTTGCAAAGTACCTATGTGCTCAATTGGAGTCAATTGGAGAACGGTTGAGACGTCTCGAAAATAATTACTAAGTGAGTACTCACTACTTCCAGTAAACGGCGGTAGGCTCCTCGCTTCTCGTAAACATTCAGCAAGTGTCAACGCCATTGCTTTGTTTTTGCTGCACTTCTGCTTCCGCTTCAGTTCTGCTTCCGCTACAGTTTGTGCAAACTGCTCTTGTGTTGCTGTTGTTGTCGATTCTCTCGCTTTGCTGATTTTGAAAAGTTTACAATGCAAACGATGATTATGTATTTTTTTTTTTGTTGTCTCTCAAGATGAAATGATTCTTTTCGGTATATTAAATATGGTATTGCTCTATTCTCTTTTTTTTCAAGTTCAAATGAAGGTGAAAATATGAATTTATGTCTTTTCAAGGTCAGATGAAAGTCACTTATTTTCGTTAGAACATATGTGGTTTTGTTGTTGTAATATATTGTTCTCGTTGCATTGACTTTAAAATTTTTGTTTCTTTTATATGCAAACCACGTTTGTAATTCGAACACTATTTTTTGGAGTTTTTTTTTTTTTTTCTTTTTTTTCTTTCGATAAATGTTTATTTCACAATATATATGTGTGATCAAATTTAAGAACAAACTCAAACCACAAACACAAAGTACTTATTTTAGTAGCATTAAGTTTTGAAGTGTACTTTTCATTTATTTATTTAATTAAATCCCAAAAAGTAATTAATTTGCTTTGCACGCAAAATGTTCGGTTTGGATACGAAAATTTAACACAACGTATCCCATCCTCGTCGCCAGATATATTCAGCAGAATTAAATACTGAATGTTGCGGTTGAAAATACAAATATATGGATCTTTATTCTTTGATCATTACTCTTCAACTGAACTAACGATTATCAAAATTCTGTTAACAACGTTGAGTTCAAACTTAAAACTAAGTATTTAAAATTAACAGTAAATCTTATTCGAGAGTGAGAGCGAGAAAGGAAAGAGTTTGACATATTTATATATAACTTATATGCCTGGATCTTAAAAATACTTAAACTTAAAATTGTAATAAACATTTCTAATCCTTGAATATACAAAGGAAAGATAAAAATTGTGCACTTGCACCAAAACTAAAATACAGTCCACTGAAGAAAATATAAATAGAAGAAAATATAATTTGTACGCTTACATTTACATATATAAATTCATATGTATGTATCCAAACACAAATATACGATAAGAATGTCAAGTGCATTCGACGCACAAAAGTAGGTAATTAAATGTAAGGAACGTTCGCGAGCAACATTAAAATATTGAATCGGTTGATCCTTTATCAGTTGTAAAAATATAAACACACATAAATTGCAGCGCATACGGGAAACACTAAGGCAGTCTGCACACGGGTCGTATAGCTTTAGACGCGTATTAGATGCTACATACGAAAGTTGTACGCTTTGATGCCGCACACGTGCATTTAAATGGAGGGCTGTATACGAGTCGTCAGCTCCGCGAATTCGTCAAAGCAAACTAGCTGCAAATCGCTTGGCGTATAGCAGTGTTGGTAGCTAGGCGTACGTACGCTTAGAAAAGAGCGAGAAGAAGAGGTTTGTTAACGATTTTCCGTGTGTGTGCATGCAGTTCATAAAAGAAAACGATACACAATAAAATTCGTGCAAATAATAGAAAAATAACTATAAATTAATTAAAGAAATAATAATTTTGCATCACTTAACATTTTTTGCCTGATACTTTGACGCTTTGAAGTTGCTTCGTGTGTAGATCTTGAGGCGTAGAGGAATCGTTGCTGCATATAAAATTGTATACGCGTTTAAAGCTATACGGACCGTGTGCAGACTGCCTAAAATGTCAATGCTGCAAAGCAACCATTATGGTGCTACAAACAAAAAATACATTACCTATAAATATTCTTAACATGCAAAGATTTAGCAGAGGCCCACAACCATAATACCATAAGAACCAATGCACTGGTTTCTTATTTTATCTTTTGTAAATATACATACATACACACACACATATATGTACATATACAATTAGTTAGGAAACATAAAGTATTAATAAATATTGAGAATCGTAAAGACTCTTACCTAACACTCTTCTTCTTTATTTTTAACCGACTTCCAAAAAAGGAGGAGGTTATCAGTTCGTCGGAATATTTTTTTTTTTTTAATATGTTACTACATAACTTTGGACCACGTCAACCGATTTAGATAATTTGCAATAGAAAGGTAGTGTCTCAGAGGTGGTTCCATACTAATTTGGTTTAGATCCGATCATTGGACCATGAAATATATATACGTATATATATTTTTTTAAGTCGGTTTTTTTTGCTAAAAATTACTTGTATTTTATATGCTTTACTTGCCCCCACCAAAGGTAAGGGGTAAAGCATTTAACAATCTTTATTCTTCTTTATTTACTAAAGTTTTACTTCCCCCCCACCAGCGGTAAGGGGTAAAACTTGTAATATTGAAAGTACTAACCTCTTATTTTATTAAACTCTACTTCCCTCCACCAGTGGTAAGGGGTAGAGAATTTTAAAATAAGAGTATTTGTAGTTCTAGCATTGCTGAGAATTACTTGCTACCCCCCACACGAGGTAAGGAAAAAGTGACTCAGCTCTGCAACGTACATTTTGGTCAATCGAGCCTCGAAATCGACAATGAAAAGGACCGAACATTTTGGTCCATACGAGCCCAAGAGAAGTGCTCTGCGACAAAAAAGCCCTGTATTTGGTCAGGCACAATAAAAAGCCCTATAAATTTATAGGCACAAGGTCAGTTTAGTCCATAAATGTATGTAAGCCGTCACAGCAAGAGACTTGACGCATTACTAACCAAACCTCTATGATTTAATAGGCTCAAAAAAGCCCTGTAATTGTACAGGCACAATAAAAAAAGCCCTATAGGTTATATAGGCAAAACAAAGCCCTGTATTTGTACAGGCACAATAAATAAAGCCCTATCAATTGTAAAGGTAAAGGACATTTGGTCCACACTTGTATATAAGCCGTCCAAGCAAGAGTCTTGACGCAGTACTAAAAAAGCCCTATGATTTTATAGGCAGAATAAAAAAGGCCTGTAATTGTACAGGCACAACAAACGAAAAAGCCCTATAAGTTATATAGGCAAAACAAGAAAAGCCGTGTAATTGTACAGGCAAAACAAAAAAAGACCTGTGATTGTACAGGCAAAATAAAAAAAGCCCTATAAATTTTATAGGCACAAAAAAAGCCCTGTATTTGTACAGGCACCACACAAAAGCCCTGAATTTTTATAGGCACAATAAAAAAAAGCCCTATAGATTGTATAATAATAATAATAATAGATTGGCGCTTACACATATGTTAGTGTTTGGCCGAGCTTCCCCTCCGATTTGTGGCGTGCGCCTTGATGTTGTCACACAAAGCGGAGGGACCTACAGTTTTACGCCGACTCCGAACGGCGATTGTTTTTTTATGAGAAGCTGTTTTCATGGCAGAAATACACTCGGAGGTTTGCCATTGCCTGCCGAAGGACGACCGCTGTTAAGAAAAAACCTTTTTTCTAAATTTTTTGCGATGTTGCTTTGACCAGGGTTTGAACCCAGGTGCTGCGGAGTGGAAGCAAGCACTGCTTACCACTACACCACAGCGGCCGATTGTATAGGCACAATTAAATTAAACAAGCCCTATCAATTGTATAGGCATATCCGATTTGTAAGTCATTGAAGCACGAAACTTTGCGCATAATCGATTTATTGTAATCCAAAAGAGCAAACATCGGCTGTGAGTCGAGGCACAGCAAGGTCAACAAGGCGACCAAACCAATTACCTCCAACGGCTCTTTTTGAGAAGAAAAAACAATATACAATTGATTAAATCATTTATTGAAAAAAAAGATGGCAGAATCTGGTGAAGTTGTAAAAGCCAATAATTTGAAAAGAAAAATTCAGACAGAAATAGCTCGATTTTGGAAACTGGCAAAATGGGCCAGAGAAGAAACTGCCGAGGAAGGACCAGGAGTATTTCTGGAAATCCTTGGAAAGATTTATGAGTCACTTAATGATCTATAACACGTATACCAAAATGAAGTTTGACATCATTAAAGACTATTTTTTAGTATGCCATTCTAAGATTTTTGCTTGCGAGGACGAAATGCTAATAATAAAGAAATTAGCTCAAGAAATTAATAACAAAAACGCAGAGGGGACAGTTTGCACTTCTAATAATAAAATGGAGGCGGATGCCAAATAAGAATGGGTCTTGCCAGAAATTAGTGCATCGTGCACCAAAAGTGTCAGAGTAGCTGACACGGTGAAAATGCATAAAGATGCCATGCAAGAATTCGTTTGTCCCCCGGCAGGTCCACATTTTGCCAAATTATGGGACAAAATAGTGATGGTGGTCGCTGCCGAAAAAACGTTGACGCAACAAGAAAACACATGTTTGAAGCAGCAGAACGCAGAAAGCAGTTATCACATCAAACTAATGCAGGAAGTAGATATTTGCCTGCAGAGCTTGTGTGAAGATGCAACAGAACATAATGCAGGAGAAGTTTGTGACGCTGAAAGCGAAATCGATGATTATTAAGAAGTCAAGGAAGTCCACGAGGTCGATGCAAATTATAATGAAATCACTGTCCCTGTGCTTAACGGTGGATGCAATATACGAGAACACAACACTCAATCTACTGGAGCAAATGTACTGAATAAATCTCCAGACAAGGAAGTTAAAAATCGAGGCAACGTTGAGCAGCATGCAGTAAAATCTACATCCAAAACAGCAGCAAATTTAAATAAATCAGAGACCAGCAAACCTGATAAAAAGTCTAGTATCAAACATTCTGGTACCAGTACAACGCGCAGTCAGATGATGAGATACAATATATCGATCACACAACGGGTAATAACACCACTGATACAGTTAAATGGCAAACTCCTAGGCCCCCGGCAAGCCCACCTTTTGGCAAAATGTGGGATAAACATCATAAACGGCAAAAAAATGCAAGGCGAGTTTCCTGAGATTTGGCGTAAGAGGAAGAAATTAACACGTCGAAGGTGGAGGAACTCCTGGGGTAAATTGGATTGGATTTCCTGTCCACAACAAATTTAAAATAAATATTTTGAAGGTAAAAAATAATTATTAATTTGAAAAAAAACATTAACACTTTTTAGCCCATGGCAGTATGTTCAAATATCTTTGAAGATGGATACATATCTGCCTGAGTAACCCCATTAAATATAGCAAGAACTTTTAAAAAATATGTATACAGTACATATATAATCACTTTTTTGCCCTCGGCAATATGTTCAAACATCTTTGAACATGTGTCAATACATACAAACATACATATATGCCTGGGTCTTAAAAATACTCAAACTTAAAATTGTAATAAACATTTCTAAAGGCCTGTATGCAGCTCTCAAGAAAAGCAAAAACTCCATATAAAATGACGTACAAGAAATGGCTAAGAAATTTTCTTGAGTCAAATTTCCTTAAGGCAGTACGCAGTTCTTAAGAAATTTGCTACGCTTTCTACTACGGTTTTCTAAAGTTTTTTTTTGTGAAAAAGAGCACAAGGCAACCCAGGTTTGCAACAGAAATATATGCCCGTTCCAATATTTCTTGAGGAAAGAGTGAGGCAACAGGCTGTGAAGTATCAAAAACGTCAAAATTCCTTGGACACATACACGAAATAATTGCAATCTTTTCTTGACCGTTTTCTTGAGAGCTGCATACAGGCCATTATCCTTGAATATACAAAGGAAATATAAAAAATTGTGCACTTGCATCAAAACTAAAATACAGCCCACTGAAGAAAATATAAATAGAAGAAAATATAATTTGTACGCTTACATTCACATATGTACATATATAAATTCATATGTATGTATCCAAACACAAATATACGATAAGAATGTCAAGTGCATTCGACGCACAAAAGTAGGTAACGGAACGTTCGCGAGAAACAATAAAATATTGAATCGGTTGATCCTTTAAAATATAAACACACATAAATTGCAGCGCATACGGGAAACACTAAAATGTCAATGCTGCAAAGCAACCCTTATGGTGCTACAATCAAATAATAAAATTATAGATAAAAAAACTAAAACCTCCCTATTATAATTGCCTTTCGTACTGTCATCAGGTATGTAACTTGAGAATAGAAATCGCTGCATCTTTTAGGTGTATCAATATTACATAGTTACATCCCGAGCTAATAAAAGGAAGGTAATAAAAATACATTACCTATAAATATTCTTAACATGCAAAGATGTAGCAGGGGCACACAACCATAATACCATAAGAACCAATGCACTGGTTTCTTATTTTATAAATATACATACATACACACACACACATATGTACTTATACAATTATTTAGGAAACATAAAGTAAGAAAATTGTATCTAAAGAAGAATTATTTAATAAATATTGAGAATCGTAAAGACTCTCACCTAACACTCTTCTTCTCCATTTTGTTTTATATGCTTTACTTCCCCCCCACCAGAGGTAAGTGACAAAGCATTTAACTATTTTTATTCTTCTTTCTTTATTAAACTGTACTTCCCCCCCACCACTGGTGAGGGGTAGAGAATTTTAAAATAAGAGTATTTGTAGTTCAAGCATTGCTGAGAATTACTTATTACCCCCCACCCGAGGTAAGGAACAAGTGACTCAGCTCTGAGAAGTGCTCTGCGATAAAAAAGCCCTGTATTTGGCCAGGCACAATAAAAAGCCCTATAAATTTAAAGGCACAAGGACAGTTTAGTCCATAAATGCAGTAAGCCGTCACAGCAAGAGACTTGACGCAGTACCTACTAAAAAAAGCCCTATAAGCTACATATATAGGCAAAACAAAACAGCTCTATAAATTATATAGGCAAACTAAAAAGCCCTGTAATTGTACAGGCACAATAAATAAAGCCCTCTCAATTGTATAGGCAATACACTAATAATAGAAAATATTAACAAAAACCAACAAAACCAACAACCACATGATCAAGTGAATTGCAGCGGAATAGCTGCGCTTGATTTTAGTTGGCTTAACAAGTGAAATAGTGGAAATAAGCAACAAGACGAACTTAGCACAGTGCGTAGGCAACTGGCTGAGTCAGTGGGATCTTCGGTTCGAATCCTATTGAAAGAAGTCTGATGAGGAAATGTGGTGATTTCCGAAATAGCTATCACTTCTACCATTTTTGAAATTATTGTTGCTTTTCCACAATAAATTTTCATTAAAAAACGGCCTCGAGCTCAATAAAAATTGTTGAATATTTTAAAAATAGTTCTTGAAAACCCCCAATTTTTTTGACCACGTTTTTTATAGAGAAGTAAACAAGGATTATGGTATAATTTTGATTCCCTAATTTACTGGTATTCACTATGCAAATCAACTTCAAAAAGTTCAGCTGTTAATAGCTAAGTTAGCTTTAGGACAATCTTGACCATCTTATATATAGAAATGCTAAGCCCGTTTCTTTAGCTTTAAAACGACGTTAGGATGAAGTCTCAACGATGAGCAAAACTCGAGATATAACGATTTGAAGAAATACATGACTAGTCAGAATCACGAAAAAATGCAAATTTTATGAGCTTATTTGATGTATAGAACCCATACAAAAAATTTGAAGCGAATCGGAGCCATGACATTTTTTTTGTACGAAATCCGTCCGACTTAAAAAAGAGTGGCTCAATAATCCAAAGATAAACATGGTTTCTTTAGTAAAGTATGCGAAAATGACTGCGGAATCTTCTTTTATACGCTACGAAAAATGCGTTACGATATCTCTCAAGTTTGTTTCTGGAACTTTATCATCCATTGCTCCACAAAAACTATAACAACCCTGCAAACCATTTTTTGAGAGTATTCTGAGTGGTAGAGAAATTTTAAAGAACTTGTAAGGATCTCATCCGATTTTTTGCCTAATTTTCTAAAATTAAATTAACTGTGCCCACTTCGATTGTTTTACGAAATTTCGGAAGAAAATCGGTAAGTCAATGAAAATAACGCTGCTATGTGAAGATTTTCTTGCAGATTTTTTTCGGAATTGTCTTTATTTTTCGTACAGAAATTTCTTTACGAGTTTGTGTTAACCACTTCATATAATTTTCTTTGAAGATTCGTAAGAATTCGTTAAGGAAATGAGATTTTCCTAAAGATTTCGTTAAAATTTCGGGACGTTTGGTTTGCAGGGAAGGAGAAAATCACACTTTGACCAAAGTAAATTTAAGGATTGATAATAGCCATTCCAGTAAGTCTTGCATATTTTAGCGAACGAGCGAAAAAAATTACCTTAAAAATTACGTATCAACCATTCTTATTGCGGAGAAATTATGAAAGTTACCTTTTAGAGATATGCTGGTGTTTGTATGTATGAATATACTAAGTATACACATACATATGTATTCATAAGTATACAAGTTAGGTAATCCAACATTTAGACAATTCTTTTTGATATACATATCGTCGTCTAAAAATTATATTTGCTCACACAATCTCTTGGCTCAATCCTTATCCATTCGTAATGAAATATACTAGCCAGAAATGCGATTGCTTTATAAAAAAGAGAATCATTTTGGAAATATGAGTGTTTTTACTCTCTATAAAATAATTTATGCAACCTCACATACGCGGTTTTGAATTTTGTTGATACGCGGTTTTGTACTTTAAACGACGATATTATTTACATATGTGACACGTAAAGTTAAAAGGGACCTACGGTCAGAAAAAATCAGTTTTCACTTTTTCATGATTCTTATAGGAAACGGGCCACTCTTTCCAATGCAATAAACCGCTTTCTATCTGAATTAGTTTTTTCACAATTTCAGTTCAAAGTTAGGTACTTTCACAAAAAAAAAGTACAAAAAAAAATTAAATCTGACAAACTATTCCGAAATTAATAAAATTCGCTTGAAACTCGTTACTCGGGCGTTTTCGAACATCGGATTCGTAATCACTGACCTCGTTTTCGGTGTCAACGACATTTTTGAGTTTCACATGAATCCAAACAAATTTTAAATTTTTTCCGCCATATTGGATCCGCCATTTTGAACATCGGATTCGTAATCAGTGACACCAAAAACCCCCGGGTAACGAGTTTCAAGCGATTCCGATCAATTTTTAAAAAAGTCATCCGCCATATTGGATCCGCAATTTGGAATTTTGGAAAACTAACATCGAATTCGTAATCAGCGACCCGAAAACCCCCGAGCAACGAGTTTCAATCCATTAAAACGTTCAGAAGCATCAAAATCAACTTGGTAAACTTCTAAGTCGTTTTTCTCGAAATCTTTTTTTCTGAGCGTAGGCCCCTTTTAACTTTACGTGTCACATATATTATATTATAAATCAACACTGAGTCCATCTTTACATGATTTTATTACAAGCAAATTCGACTGTTAATTTAAAAAGGAAGACAGTTATAATTCTTTAATTTTTATGGGTTCGGATACTGCATAAGCGCACTTTATTATTTAAAAAAAATCTATATATATAAAATTAAGTGGCAAAACTTCCTGTTCGCATATACTCCTCCTAGACGGCTTGCCCGATATCAAAGAAATTTTCAGGGGTGATTGGGGTCTGTATGGAGGGTGCACATAAGAAATTTCATGTGTGTATCTTTGCACGTTTTGCAAAAACAAAAAAAAAAAAAATTAATTCTGTTTGGCTTTACGTGTTTTTTTCGGATTTCTATCATTCCTAGAGGGCTTGCCCGATTTCAATGAAATTTTCAGGGGTGATTGGGGTCTGTGTGGAGGGTGCACATAAGAAATTTCATGTGTGTATCTTTGCACGTTTTGCAAAAACAAAAAAAAATAAAATTAATTCTGTTTGGCTTTACGTGTTTTTTTCGGATTTCTATCATTCCAAGACGGCTTGCCCGATTTCAATGAAATTTTCAGGGGTGATTGGGGTCTGTGTGGAGGGTGCACATAAAATGAAATTTTCAGAAGTGATTGGGGTCTGTGTGGAGGGTGCACATAAGAGATTTCTATCATTCCTAGACGGCTTGCCCGATTTCAATGAAATTTTCAGGGGTGATTGCGGTCTGTGTGGAGGGTGCACATAAAATGAAATTTTCAGAAGTGATTGGGGTCTGTGTAGAGGGTGCACATAAGAAATTTAATGTGTGTATCATTGCACGTTTTGCAATTAATTCTGTTTGGCTTTACGTGTTTTTTTTGGATTTGTATTATTGTTTTGCCGCAAGATTGGCAGTCCTGCCTTTTACTAATAAATAAATAAACAGAAACAGCTGGCGAATGTTTACAATTATTAAAAAACATTTGACAACAACATTGTGTGTTTTTTCCAGATTTAATTCATTCGATTTGCTACATTTATTCGAAAAGAATACTTTAGAAAATGCCTCCACTACGCAGACGTAATACGGTTGGCAGGCATACGCGTGATTCACATCGAATGTCAATAAGGAGAAGAAATCAAAGCGAAGAGCAACGCGCTCAAGTGAATGCCCGAGGTAGAGCGGTGTACAGAGAGCGGCGTGCACAGTTTAGAGCTGAATCCGCAGACAATCAACGGCCAAATTATCGCCAAGGCAGAGTTCCGCTTCGTCTTCGCGATCAAATGGAACATGTTGGCTTTCACTACGATCCTGACTGCGACTACAGCCTACATGGTTCCATTGGAGCAATGGATATTATTTGTAAGCATTGCAATGCAGCGAAGTTTCGAGGAGAAACAGCTGGCATGTGCTGCTCCGGTGGCAAAGTGAAACTGCCTGCATTGGAACCGCCACCAGAACCATTACTCCATTGCTCACTGGAGAATCGCCGACATCTAAGCATTTTTTGCAGAACATTCAAGCATACAATTCATGTTTTCAAATGACTTCTTTTGCTGTACATATTTGTATAGTAGGGAGATTTTTTCAAATTATATAAATATACGTTATTTGAATATTGAATTAATACACGTTTGAGGAAAGGGTGCGATAGTAGACTCCAGGTTTAAGATCATAAATTAAATTTCCAAGAGAAAGTCGGTTCTTTACATATTTTCTAATTACCTTCGAAAATATATTAACTCAAAAAAAAAATAAACAATGCTTCATAGATCGATTTTTTTTAAATCTAACTTCATAAAGTTCTTTAAAAATATTTTGTAAATGAGGCCATAAGAGCTTAGGGGGAGAGTTACAACACAAAAATAAATTTAAGGCGCAGCGAAGCACGCCGGGTAATTGCTAGTATATATATAATAATAAAAATAAAAATCGAGGTAGATCGTCGGTAAAGCGGAGTAGCATAGTAAATTTCCAATTTTCTCGACGATCGTTAAAGTTCTAACCCTGATCAGAGCCATAGGCGCAGCCAGAATGAGATTAAAGGGTTTGGGAGGGGTGGGAGGCTCGAAACTATTAAGTTGTTCGAGCATGGAATTTTGCCTTCGAAAATGCCTTTTCTATGGTTTTCAACAAAGGAGAGTGAGTATGCTGGCAAAAATTTCAGTAAGCATCCATTATTATCCACCATATCTCTTATTTCTTGTAGTTTATAGAATTCTGGCATTTTCCTTAACTAAATGAATGAATGAATTTTGTAAATCTGATCTTGGGCGTAGCTCGGGCGCCCTTACATGCGAGTTTTCCTATGCGCGTAGCCAGAATGAAATTTATAAGGAAGATCGAGGATAATGCCAAAATTTAAAAATCCAAAGAAATATAAAAAATATGGTGGATAATGGATGCGCACTCTCCTATGTTAAACCCCATAGAAAAGGCATTTTCGAAGGTAAAATTCCATGCCCGATCATTATTAAGTGACACAAATACTGAGCGCAACATACACACAGTGCGCGAAATAATTTAGCCGCAGACCTTTTTTGAAAAAAAAAAAAGATAATTAAGTAAAAGATTTATGTAGTTATATTTAGTCATTTTCATCATTTTTTGCTATCTTGTAATTACATACAACATAATAATAAAAAACTTTAAACATTTCAGAATTTGTCTATCAAAAAAAGAAATTCCTTATAATAAACGCGAATTAAATTTAGCCACAGGCTCTCTTTTAACCAGGAAATTGTTAACATATGGGTTAAAGCTGTTAATATTTTGTCCGTTTTCTGGCATCGTGTAGAGCAGTAGTGTCCAACCGGTAGCTAGCGGGCGCCTGGTAGCTCGCGGCCTAAATTTTAGGCGCCCTCAAACAAGAAGATGAACAGAATATTTTGTATTGAATTGAAAAGTTTAACAATTGGAAGCTTTTTTGGTACATAAGTAGGCTTTTATTTTTGAATTTTCGCGAACTCATTCACTTCTTATCTTTCTATGCTAGACATGACAGAATCTCTGTTTCAGGATTTTCAAAACAAAAACAGCGTAATCTCAGCAATAAAAGTGTCGTTATCTGATGACCTACCAAACTATATTCATGGCCAAATAAAAGCGATTTCAAGAAATGTGACTAGGTTTCCTAAAAAATGTATGAGTCGACCGATGTTTCAGACTCTCCGCACTTATTAGTGTTCACCAGAGTGGTATTTACTGATTTTTCTGCTAAGGAGGCACTGTTAGTCAATCTGACATTGGAAACTCGTACTCGTGGGCAAGATATACATATATAACGTTGTGAAAAAGAAGGAAAATCTGATTGCAAAAACACTCAACCTTGACAATGTTATGAGCACGATCGTTCGTATTGTGAATTTGATTCGCGGATGACCGTTAAAGCATCGGCAATTCAAAGCCTTGCTCGATGAATTTCAGAGTGAATTCGGTGACATATTCTACCACTCTAAAGTAAGATGGTTGAGTCAATGTAAAGTGCTCTCAATATTTGTAGCTTTAATGACAGAAATAAAGATTTTCCTGAAATCCACAGGCAGCATTTTTAACTGATGTGACTGCAAAACTAAATGATTTCAATACAACTTTTCAATCTCGAAATCGATGTATGGATAGAGCAGTTGACAAAGAAAAACTTTCAACATTTCCAGACGTTTACTCTTCTGGAACAGGCTTTTTCACAAGTAATGGTTATAAAAAACAAATACCGAAACGTACTGACTGACGAACATGTCAAAAATAGCAGGATTTTAGCCTGCACAACTGTGCAACATAAACCAGATTTTAAGAAGTTATCTGAAAATATGACGATTCAAGCATCATATTAAGTTTATTCGACATGTACTGCGATCGTATGACTTGAAATCGGTGCGATTTGCAAACTATTTTTTGATTATTTTTAGGGAAAGTAATAAATATATCAAATGAAAACGGCGAGAAACACATAACTTACGTCATGTCTATTGATTCAGTGCCAAATTTTGCCGTTTTGTTAATCAATCTCCGAAGAAGGTTTCGCAGATCGCATCGATCTCAAATCGTACGAATTGCAGCACATTCCCATATGGTTACAATAAAATGAATGTTCTTCATTAAAATATTATGCACTGTTATTAATTTAACTTAACTGTATAAACTTTAATAAAAAATAAACATTTTAAAAGGATCAGTTAGTAGAATATATACATTGAATATCAGAAGAGTGAAACGAGTTAACGCACTTAAGATTGAAGTTAAGCTAGCGGTGCCCGCGTATTATAGCAATAGTTTCAAAGTAGCTCTTTGTCCAAGTTCTGTTGGACACCACTGGTGTAGAGCAATGATTCTACGCCGAAGGCTGTCGAACATTGTTTTGATTTTGGCTTGAGGGAGATTTTCCCATGCCGCCGTAATAGCGTCCTTTAATTCGTCTTTGCTGTTGAATTGTCGACCTTCCTTGTAGACTTCTCGAGCCAAAATCGACCAGACGTTCTCTACGATATTCATATCCGGTGATTAGGATGGCCAGTTATTAAAAATATTGATGGCTTGCTCCCTGAAACTTGCCAAGGGTGATCTAGCTACGTGGATGGGCGCATTATCTTGCTGTAGTTGCCAGCCTAATCCAGCGCACTCGTAGCCATAAGCAGGAAAATTGGGTCCAACCATCTCCTGGTATTGAATGGCAGTCATTCGCGTTGAAATGAGTGACAATGATAACTTCTCCAAGTAACCGATAGCACCCAACATCATCACAGAACCACCGCCTGATTGCCGCTTACTACTTACTTTCGTTTGTGCGTAAATCATGCCATCAGAAAAAATTATTTCGCGCCATTGATCAGTCCAGTGAATATGATCTACAGCAAACTTTATACGTGCTTCAATATTGGTGCGAGTTAACAGTGGCTTTTTCTTAATTTTTTTTTTAAACTTTAGGTGTTAGCAGCTGCCCAAAATTTGCCGAATCCGTCGAAGACAAATTCTTAAATTATTTTCAACTTTTAATTGGCTCGCAGACTTTAAGCTATTAGAGGCACTGCGAAGTAAAAGTAGTTTTTGAGCTGATGACATGGTTAATGGTCGGCCAGTGAATTCAAATAATAATGGTTAGTGTGACTGCGGCTAAACTTAATTCGCACTGGTTGACTGGAATTAAAATAATAATGGTTAGCGTGCACACATAAGTGACTGCAACTAAACCTAATTCGCACTGGTTGCCTGGAAAATATGCAAATATTGTACAAAAATCAAGAATGGAAAATATTTTAAAGAAATATGAACTGCACTGTTACTATTAAAGAATGCCGATCATCTTGTCCAAAATCCGAAGCAAAACAGTAATTTGAAAGTGAGTTTTCTTTTGAAATATTAATGCGGCTAAATTATTTCGGGCACTGTAGATAGTGAAATTGAAGAAAGTAGTATCGCACTAATTAGTCAAAATGACTGTGCGAACTATGTTATGGACGTGATCATCCAAATTCCGGAAGCGGCGAATGGACAAGCTCTTCATTAATTTTATAAACTATGACTTATTTTCAGTTTCACCATTTAATTTGTATGTAAATGGTCACCTTTTCCTTGGCATCTGAAGACGAAAGTGATATGGAGTGTGAAATTTGAATAAGTATATTTATAAATCGTCGTCCTCGTATAATGAGGGAACGACGTAATTGTTTTACATATTACGTGGTATAGGTTTCGTTTGACTAAACAATCAGCTTGGATGGTACTTGAACTGATTAGGAACGAAAATCGGCACAAAACTAAGAAGTAAGTAAACATTAAAGTACCTTCGATTACAAATTCTGTTATTTTTTGGTAAATATTGTAGAAACGGTGCGATGTCTCCCGAAGTAACGCTTTTACTAACACTGCGTTTCTTTGCAACTGGCTGCATGCAAAGAACTGGCGGTGACCTGTGTGGCGTTTCAAAAAGTTCTTCCTGTCGCGCAATAAGGAGAGTGTGTCACAACATTGCGTTGTTAAGACAACGCTCTATAAAATTCCCCTTGGAATTAGAAAGCCAAAGAGAAATTCAGAGACAATTTTATAAAGTAGCAAAGTTTCCACGCGTGCTAGCGGCCATGGACTGCACACATGTAAAATTACTATCTCCAAGTGAGTACATTAAATAATTTCAACTAATGAGGATTATTTAACATGCGTGACTATTTAGGTGAGGATGAAGCGGAACTCTTCCGAAACCGAAAAAACTACTTTTCAATTAATGTGAAGTTTTGTGACAGAAAACTGAACATCATGGACATCGTAGCCCGTTGGCCAGGCTCGTCACATGACGCAATAATACTTACTAATTCAAGAATATTTAGCCGATTTGAAGCAGGGAATGCAATAGTCGTTGCCGACCGTGGCTACCCTCACAATCGGTGGATAATGACACCCTTGTTAAAAGTACAAACTCCGGCTGAGGCGTTATATAACGAATCGCAAATCAGAGCTCGTAATTGTGTTGAACGTCAATACGGTGTGTGGAAACGAAGATTTCCAGTTCTTGCGCTGGGAATACGAATGAATCTCAGGGAAGTGGAATGTATAATCGTTGCAACCGCCGTTTTACATAACATTTGCAGCTTAAACAACGATTGTGTCGCTCCAGCAGTCTGCGAAAATGAAATATATAATATTATCGATACAATTGTTGAAGTACCCATAATCTCAGCTACGGTTGCCAGACGTACTAATTTTATCAGTACAGTACTGATTTTTCAACTCTTGTACTGATTTTATTCATTCATTCAATCAGTACGCTGATGTCCTGATTTTTCAAAATTTGTACTGATTTGAACTGAATTTTCGATTAAAACAAAATTTTTAGGATTTTCTTAAGATTTTTATATAACGATGGAAGTTACTTAAACTGTACTCTAAAAAGTAATAAGAAAATAATTTAATTATAGTTGTTTCAGAAAATGTTTGATATGCCCAACAAAAAGATTAATCGTTTCATGGGCATATCGCCGAGGCGTCACGTACCAATTGTGATAATATGATGCGAGTATAAATTATTTAAAAATATAACTGACGTTTTTTTGTCGAGGTTTGTTACATATCTCGAAAATAATTTTCAGTTTAATAACAAAAAAATTTAATAATTGAATGGCTTTTGCCTAAAACTTACAATTCTGTTTTTTTGAATTTACTGACATTATAAAATAGTTTTGCATACACGGCATAGAGTAAGATACTCTTTTTAGCGAATTCTTAGTCTTTAAAAGTTTTTGCGTATTGGAAAAAATTAATTTCAGCAATGAGGAAGTATGGATGACGTCCGTAATAGTGGTACTTTTCCACAGTTTGGAAAAAATAGGAACTTTGTTTTTTTTCAATACCACACTCAAACCAAGCAACGGAGAGGATCTTAAGTATAAAGTTTATTTACTGGCGCAAAGAGAGAAACCAGCTTCTAATTATAATTTTTGGAAGTGAACTTCAAATTAATAGTAATTTTAAAAGGAAATGATTAGAATACTGAAAATGGAAATGATTACATTATTGCTATTCAAAAATGTCATAAATATGAAATAATTTATTGACTCCTGTGTAACACGAATGTTAAAATGAATAACACTTTTATTTTTTATGAACTATATTTAGTTTATATACCAAATACTGAGGTTATTCACACTTGCCTGGTTATCCGGTTATATTTGTTATTTAGTTTACAGCAACAAAATACACTACAGCATAATAATTTTTAACCGGATATCCCATGAAATGAACTTTTCTCTCAAAGTTTACACTGCTGGCAAATGTATATAAGGATTAAAATTTAAAAACTAATTAATACAACTAAAGTAAAATCTGTGGAAAATTAACAATAAAAAAATACTTTTTTCGCAAAATCTATAAAATGACCCTTTTATTTCTCAAAAAAAAACTGGGTAACAGTTAATCGTCGCCACGCTGTAAACATCTTTATAAAATTCAGGAACACATTTTAGTATTTATGTAAATACTGATATGGCACATATGCTTGTAAATATATTTTATGTAATTATTCAAAACCATATTTACCTATTTGAAAGTCAGAAACACATTCTACTACTTATATACATATGTTAATACTGATAAGGCACATATATGAGTGGAAGAAGGACCTATCTCGGCAGCCATTTCGAAAATGCCCTATCTCAGAAAACTTTTCAAGAACGCCCTACTGCAGGATTTATTGAATAACGCCCTATTTAAGAATTTTATTGAAAGCATTGTATCCAAAAATTTGGTTGAAGAACGCCCTATCTCAGAATGCGGTCAGCTGCCGATTCAAAAACGCCCTATCTCAGCACATTTTCAATGTATTTTCGTTTAAGATGGGGCTTTTTAAGCCGAGTTCTGAGATATGACGTTCTTCAACCAAATTTTGAGATAGGATGTTTTCAATAAAATTCTGAAATAGGGCGTTCTTCAATAAAATTCTGCTGTTTTCTGAGATAGGTCGATCTTACACTCAGCCATCGATATTCAAAACAAAAACCAAATAAATTCAATATTGAAACTTCCTTGGATATTAAACAAAAAAACTCAAAAAATATTACCAATATTATAAACTTTTCATTCAGAATTTACAATTTTTGTATGCAGTTTTATGGCTTATTAAATTTTAGTGGAATAAGGCGCATGTTTGAAGTTTCTAAAAGACCCCGTTGATTTTTTATAATTTTTTTGGTGACGGGGATATGAACTTTCTTCTATATAAAAATTTACTTTAAGTTTGTAGTTTGTGGAATTTTTCTAATTTTGGCATAAAATCAGTTTATGAAATGAAATTAATGTATTAAATAAATGCATGAAATGAACAATACTTTTCTAAATAATTAATTAACATTAAACAAACTGAAAAAATAGTTAATACCGTTCAAAGTGATACAATTCTATTATTTTGAACATAGGGGTATGTAGTGTTAAAATTAAGTATTTTCAATTGTTTTGAATTGATCCGCAAGTATTCGCATTTCAAGGGCAGGCTTTTCAGATGCAAATAGTTTTTGTAGTTCGTGAACAGCGTGGCGACGAATAACTGTTATCCAGGTTTTTTTTTTGAGAAATAAAAGGGCCATTTATAGATTTTTCGAAAAAAGTATTTTATTGTTAATTGTCCACAGATTTTACTTGAGTTGTATTAATTAGTTTTTAAATTTTAATCCCTATTCGCATCTGACAGCAGTGTAAACTTTGAAAGAAAAGTTCATGTTGCAAGCAAGTCTTTTTCAGGTGTATTTTTTCAAAGGCTTTGTATAAAAAAAGACAAAAAAAGAAGAAAACTGTATAGGGTTGATCGAATGAATGGCCGTCCTAGTCAGCAGTTCCGAGTCTATTCGATTTTTGAGAATGAGGCCTTATGTTGGACAAAAGGGGAAGTATAAGGGATTCAAAATGGAGAGCTTACGGTTACAGAAGATATGGAACAAATTAACTGGCGACGACCTGCGTGCCAAATGATCTTTCTCTCAAAGTTTACACTGCTGGCAAATGTAAATAAGGATTAAAATTTAAAAACCAATTATTACAACTAAAGTAAAATATCTGGAAAATTAACAATAAAGGACTTTTTTCACGAAATCTATTAAGGACCCTTTTATTTCTCAAAAAAACCTGGGTAACAGTTATTCGTCGCCACACTGTACTTCTTTCAATTGGGTAATACGTAAAGTGTTCTCGATTTTCGCAAATTCCACTTCTTCTTCCACTTTTCTTTCCGTCCATTTAGACTTTATTTCTGCTAGCTTTGCCTAACTTGTGTGTTTTCTGTTTACACTTTCAGTGCACAGCTTTTTGTTTTTAGGCGTTTTCAACTGCATTTATGTGTAGTGCTCCCAAGGCTCATAATCTACAAACAAACAAGCAAATTAGAATTTTAAAATTATAAAACATTTGCTGCTACCTTCTTTTTCAGTTGTTGTATGATTTGGGGTTGGAGCACGAAGCCTTTTGCTTGTTGATTGTTCACGCAAGTCCATATCATCGATTACACAATCTGTGAATAGAAATATTTGCAACCGTTTGTTAATTTTCATTAGGCAGATTATGATATTTATTAATTGATGTCTTGCTACTTCAATAAACAAAATTCATTGTTCCTTCGTTTGGCTTTGCACCACTTGCTGGCTTCGAACATTTCGTTGCTGAGGATCACTTCCAACTGTTAAAGGCCAAACATACATAAACATACATGTTAGTCATAATCAGCGTTACCGCTTTGGTAATTTTTAACCAAAATTGGTTATTTTTTTCTTTCTATAACAGATTTGGTAATTTATTTTTCAATTTGGTAACTTTTTCGATTCGGTCCTACATGTCACATAGGTCAATAAAGGTTCTGATTCCACATTAGGAAGTGGCCCGTAAGCGTTTCCTTTTATATAAATACCAGGTAATCCTGAAAATTTCTCAAGGCGAAAAGGTGTTCCAGCGTTCCTTGGTTAAAAGACTGGTATGATCTATAAAACTGCTTGAAAGTGGTTATCGCTATATCTACCGTGTCCTTTCCCGAGAGGTTTTGGGTGGTCATACCTTTCCCTGTCAGTTTGTCAGCTTTGCAGTTACTATCAATTTTCCATTGTACCCGGCAACCATATAACTCATAATTATCATTTGGCAATTTGCAACTACATACCTGAATGATCCAAATCTGCAGGATGTTTCTCGAATGGTAGGAAGTCGTTGTCGTATTTGGACTCCATTCCCTGCACTTGTTTCTCCGGAAATATCTCGCACAGTAATATGTCAATATGGGAAGCAGCTGGCTCTCTGGATGGACCTCTGCCCGTTCCATAGGCATACTTTTTGTGGTCTGCAGATCGTTTTTTTCATATCTGCTTTCAAGTTCAAATACTTTGTTCGCAGATTTTTTGCTGACCGTGGTGCCCCGGAGCACATCGAGTTGAAACTCTCCGCTGCATTTTCCCATGCTTTTTCTTTTCGTAGCTTTCCACTCCAACATATTTGCATTTTTCCGCACTAGGCTTAGCAAAGTACTAACTTCATCTGCTGAAAAATGTTTGGTTCGAGCTGCACTTTCCATTTTAAACTTTTCTAATATAACACCACAATTTATTTGTTTACATAAATCAGTTGTTATTTCTACTAACATCCCTGCTTTTAGATCTTTGGGTTGCCAAATCTGAATAATGATCAAACGCAGGAAACTTAAGTGCAAAGTTAAATAAAAATTAAATTTAAAATTAAATCCGAGTTAATTTGCAAAAGAAAAAATTTGGTGAAACCGACTGTTAGAGCCACTTGCATCATGTCTGGGTAACACTTTCCGCGAGTTAAACCTAATAATCGGCGTTATCGACTTCCTGTTATAAGAATGGCGTCGGTAACGTCGATAAAGATGTGCAACTAGGAGCAAGTGTTAGCTAGACATGGTGCAAATGGCTCTTAATAGGTTGATTTCCTCTTCCTAAACTCCATAATGTTTAATACTTAATTTAAGAATGTTTCATTTAAATTGAATAAAGTTTCATTGAATCTGAAACAGGTCTCATTTAATTTGAAAAAGGTTTCGCTTTATCTGAAACAGGTTTCATTTAATTTGAAAATGGTTTCGCTTAACATGAAAAAGGTTTCATTTAATTTGAAAAAGGTTTCACTTAATTTGAAAATGGTTTCATTAAAACTGAAAATGCTATAAATTTCAAGAACCTAAGTGAAGTCGGTAAGCTAATGAGAATATGTATGAATGTATGTACAGTCGGATGCCCATAGAAAATTTTTTTTTTGGAAATTTCAAGACCCTACCCCCTAATTTTGTTTGTTTTTATGAGAAATATTATTGCCTATTTTTATAGAGTTTTTAAAGGTCATTTCGAGGTCGCGACCTGTCGAATTAGGCCAGAAAATAGGATTTTGTAGATTCAGCAGTTTTTGAATGACTGTTTTTGATTCGAGTACAAAGATCGAATATGATATGGTATATAATAATTAAACGGTATATAATAATTTATTGTCGGACTAGGCTTGTTGGGATTTTTTATCGGGTAAATTAAAAGAAAAAACCATATTTCTCTTAATTTTTTAAATTGTGACCATCGATAATTTCTACAATTTCAAATATGGAGTACTATCTAAAATTAAATCCATTTTGAAATAAGTTGATAGCTCATTTACTGCAATCGCATAAAAATTGTCGAAGTTAGGGGACTTTTCTTAAATACAGGCTTGAATTTATATTGTGTATGTACCGGAATTTAAAATTTTTTAATCAGTGTGGCCAAGGATTTCATCAATATTTATTCAAAATTGATATATGCAATCGCTCTTTAGCAAAGAAGTGGTTTTTCAAGAAATTTTAGGAAAATGGGGGTGACACCGCCCTTTTATATGATATATACGTATCTCAAAAACTACTTGGCCGAATTTGCTACACACATTCGGTCTAGGCTTCTTAAGCGCCATATTGAAAATTTTTGAAATCGGGCTCCACCAACGTAATGGTAATTTCGAAAAACTCAAAGCTAGCTATATTTTTTAGGAGGAGTAGGTTTTGTCCGATTTCAAAAATATTCAAAACGGTACTTAAGGAGGCTAAGCACAATATATGTACCAATTTTGGTCGAGATCGGTCAAGTAGTTTTTGAAATACGCATATATCATATAAGTGGGCGGTGCTTCCCCAATTTTCATAAAATTTCTAGAAAACCGTTTTTTTACTAAAGGGAGAATGTATATATCAATTTTGAATAAATACACACATATAAATTCAAGGCCATATTTAAGAAAAGTCGCCTAAATTCGACTATTTTTATGCAATTGCAATAAATGAGGTATCAGTTTATTTGAAAATATATTTAATTTTCGATAGTACTCCATATTTTGAAATTGTAGAAATAATCGATGGTCAAAATTAAAAAAAAATAGGAGAAATATGGATTTTTTTAAATTTAGCCGATAAAAAATCCCAACAAACCTAGTCCGACAATAGATTATTATATACCGTTTTAAAGACCTATATATCCTCTTCCCATATCATATTCGAACTTTGAAATCGAATCAAAAATAGTCATTAAAAACTCATAAATCTACAAAATCCTATTTTCTTACCTAAATCGACAGGGCCCGACCTCTAAATGACCCTTAAAAAATCTATCAAAATAGGCAATAATATTTCTCATAAAAACGAATAAAATTAGGTGATACGGTCTTGAAATTTCCAAAAAAGCATTTTCGATGGGCACCCTAATGCAAATATCACATATGTATATGACAATAATTTATAATAAAAGTCATATCAATTTGTAAAACATGTTTCACCATTTAAATTAAGTAAATCTATATATATTCGTTTTTACGTTTAATATGGTTTACATTTAATTAAATTATTTCATTACAAATATTTTTTATATCCCTTCGACTTGTAAACAACAGCATTAGTTAGTATTATCAGAATAAAAAAATACAATTACGTCAAGTTTTATTAATAATGTGAAGCGAATCTTTTAGATTTCATACATTTGGTGCTAAAATTTTTCACCACTTTAAATTGCTGCACAACACTCAAATTGCCGGAAAAGCATTGTCCGCAACCCTAAGTCCTTTATAGGGGCCAAATTTGGAGAAAAAAGCTCAGTCTGATAACTGGACATACTGAGGTTCGAATTGCAACTGGCGGAAATTTTCATTTCTATTTTTTAAAAGTGACTAATCGCTTTTTGTACCCGTTCGGGTATAGAAGGGAACAAGACATCCTGGTTACTAGACATCCCGGTTTTCCAGGATTTGTCCTGATTTAAACAACTGGTCGTGGTGTCCTGATTTTGTATCTTCAGGCAAATGCCAAAAAGGTGCTTTCGCTACTCAAACAAAAGCTTCCAGAAGGGCTTTTGTAGGACGTACATACTTCTGAAGGCCTTTTGAAGAAGTTCTTTTAAAGCTGTTTTTAGTTTATAAAAATCATACTTCTTTTAGGAATTTAAAGATTTAAGATTCAGATCAAATATATTTTATTGAGACTTAAAATGCTTATTGAATCCTATTTGTAATGCTAAATAATATAAACGTATGCTTAAGGACGCATGCAGGGAAGCACTTTTTTCAGTTCTTATTGGGTAAGTCTTTTAGAATGGCTTCACTTCAGACAGCCTACCTAAATTATCTTTAGGTTATGCATATAAAAAATGGCACAAATGATCATGAAGCGCATTGTAGGATATGTGGAAATTTGCTAATGGTGGTAAGGCAAGCACTCAAGACTACGTTAAAAGTGCCAAAAATTTTTCCAAGTTACGTCACGGTCACGTTAGTTCTCTTATGATTAACTTGGAGGTTACACATATCAAGAACTGGAAAGCACGTTGCAATCCGCTCACACTTTTTATTAATACACCTGCACATACAACTTGAACTTCGTATTCATATCAATTTTTCCTTTCAAGCCGTGAGGCACCTTGGAAGTCAAGTCAAACAGCTGATCAGATTTAGTCTGTTCCCTTCCTTCGGGATTTCGTCAAAAATAGCCAGGAAGATATTACTGCAGGTATTATAAATATGTGTGTAGGAACGAGGTGAGAGTTTAAAGTGGTTGCCTTGACGACGGCATCCTGAAAGTAAAAGTGACTATCAAGTTGCGTGCGGCATGTGTCACAGCTGTCAATCCAAATGAATTTTGACAAGCAGTATATGTGATCAACTTGAAACCAAGTTGTTGATCGTGTGACTTCACAGTAAAAAAAAATTGAATTTGAGCGTTTCATCATCATCAATTACCTCTACGGGTTGTGTCACAAAACTACATTGCTTACAATATCAGAAAATAGTTCAAATTATGCAACGCCAGAACCAAAGAAACTGTATTTGTAGGCAATAAGGGTCCTGGTCGAATGGTTCGGGATTATGACAGTCCTATGTTAGTCGCATGTTCCTTTGCGATTGCTCTCGTAGTCATCCCGAATTAGTCGAATTTTTTTACAGGGTGGCTGTAGCCGTGTGCGCAAAGATGCTTGCCACAATTTGTTAATTTCCAGATTCCACGTGCAAATTAAATATCAGAGAGGGTAGGCTCAGAAAAATGCTCTCAGGTGCTGCCAAGAAAGCCCCAAAGACCTGATGGCTCTTGGACTGAAACCGAGGAGGAATCACTGGATCTGCTTCTAGGCACACACTTTCCGGGTGCCACGGACAGCAGGCCGGTACAGTCACAATTAATTGGAGATCATCCAGTCACTGGATATTTCATCACTAGGGAAAGGGTCATCTGGTCTATAGGGCGTTTAAGCCTTATAAATCACCAGGTCCGGATCGCGTTGGCAGCAAACTTTACAGCAAAGCTCAGCGTGGCTACACGCTATAATTACACTGTGGAACAAATTCAGGTTAGCAAAAGTTAGGTCGATTCTGAGAGTGAGGGGTGAAAATAGAGGCTAAATTAGAAGACCCGTATCGCGGCGTTTGTTTATGTTAGTTCGATTTTTTTTTTAATCGACCATCGAACTTTGCAGTCAAATGCCGATTTTCAGCATATTGTATATATGGTTTTTTGGCTATAACTCGTCGACTAATTGATATTTTTTCAATCTGTTGAACGTATTTTCCACAAAACTAAGTCTTTTTTGCTTTCTGTTTGATCTATAATATGCTCCTCAGTTTCTTCAATAAATTTCATTTGAAAAGAAAACAATCATAATACAAAACTTGCGTTTTCCAGCTTAATATTAATTTACTTCTCATTTCTTATGTACCAATTTTTTCAGTGTTGGTTTTGAAGAAACATTGAAAAAGAAATTATAAAAATATGGAAAAAATATAATTTTCAAATGTTAGTTATGAAAAGTTTTAAGTAAAAAAAAAAAGTTTTAAGTAGTCAAATATAACGAACACCAGTGGCGCATTTGCTGCGACCTCAAAATAGTTTCATTGATTACAGGCTTAACAGCATCTGGCCGTCCAAAATATCCGTGTTTTTTGTGCGATTGGGATTCACGATACGGAGAAGGTATTAAAGGAAGAAACCAGTACAAACAGCATAACTGGAATAGTCGCATTGGACGGAAATGGCCTAAAGACAATAGGCTACACGATAGGCTATTAAGCTGGAAAACGCAAGTTTTGTATTATGATTGTTTTCTTTTCAAATGAAATTTATTGAAGAAACTGAGAAACATATTATAGATCAAACAGAAAGCAAAAAAGACTTAGTTTTGTGGAAAATATGTTCAAAAAGCATGAACAAAAAAATTCCAACATTGGGCTTCATAAGCACTACAAAAATTTTCTAAATAAATTTTTTTAAAAATTTTAATTATTGCACAGGTCTCTAGCAATAATTTGGCTTTAACAGATTGAAAAAATATCAATTAGTCGACGAGTTATAGCCAAAAAACCATATAAACAATATGCTGAAATCGGAATTTGACTGCAAAGTTCGAAGGTCGATTAAAAAAAAATTCGAACTAACATAAACAAACGCCGCGATACGGGTCTTCTAATTTAGCCTCTATTTTCACCCCTCACTCTCAGAATCGACCATACTTTTGCTAACCTGAATTTGTTCCACAGTGTTATGGGAGTATTAGGTCTTAATCATATGCCTAGATTGTGGAGCGAATCGAGAGTGGTGTTCATTTGCAAGGCAGGGAAGATGTCCCACAACAACCCAAACAATTTCAAGCCCATCACCTTGTCGTCATTTCTACTGAAGGTTATGGAGGGACTGGTGTAGGTCCATATCAGAGAGACAGTTGGTGACTCACTCTCTACCACAACACGCATATAGAAAGATCACTAGACATCAAAGAATATACGCTTGCAGCCTTCCTGAATATAGAAGGCGCCTTTAACGACATCATGCCGGGCGCGATAACGGCAGCGCTGACGGGCCTGGGCATCGACTTGTGCTTGGTTGCGCTCGAGAACCAAATGCTGCGATGCAGGGTGGTTTGAACGGAGCTGGCGGTGGTATCGTTGACCAGGTTCGCAAAAAAGAGTTCCCCGCAAAGGGGGAGTCCTATGCCCTATTTTATGGGTCGCAGGGGTAAACACACTGCTGTGTGTCATGGAAGGGGGTGGCAGTAAGGTTATCGCGTATGCGCATGATCTTGCACTAACAGTAAGTGGTAAATTTCCACAGGCCCTATGTGACATTATGCACGTAAAACTGAAGGAAGTCGAGAGGTGGACAAAAAATAACGGGTTAGGTGTAAACCCAGGCAAAACAGAACTCGTACTGTTCACAAGAAAGTACAAAATCCCCACATTGATAACACCAAAGCTGACACAGACCACGCTAAAACTAAGCGAACCCGCGAAATACCTGGGATAGCCGTAGATAAAAAAGCTGGATTTAAAACACCGAAGAGCGGGTGCGGAAGGCCACCGTTGCCCTATATAGCTGTAGGAGGGCAATTGGCCAAAAATGGGGTGTAACCCCGTGTCTATTGCACTGGATATACACCGTCGTGATGAGACCCATACTTCTCTATGGGGTAGTGGTATGGTGGCCAGTGCTAGAGGAGAAAGTAAACAGTTCTAAATTACAAAAAGCGGAGAGTATAGCCCTGATCTGCTCTTCGCACAACACCTACTATGGCAATGAATGTGATTCTAAACGCTGCGAATGCCGCCCTAGGACTACAGGAGCTTAGAAGCTGGAAAGCGCCTCAATGTGGTCACACTACAATTCTTATCAACCGACAGCTACCGAGCACAATGGACGTTCACTAAAGGTTATAGCGTAACTTTACCTAGCAGAGAATCATGGATCGAAGAAGTTCCGGGATCTGAAGATGCCATAAGATTCTACACGGGCGGCTCCAAACTAGAAAACAGGGTAGTAGGAGGGGGCGTCTACTCGGTACAATTGGGAATACAACAATAATTCCGTCTACCTGACCACTGTAGTGTCTTTCAAACCGAACTGGCAGCCAGTGTTGCCATTTTAGACGTTTTCTGGCTAAATTTAGCCGGTTGCGATAGCAAACAGCCGGAGAAATTTCGGTTTAGCCCGAAGCCGATTTGTTACCCGTTTTACTTCCTATCCACTTTCACCAGCCTGGAAGAGGATGGGTATGCCACTAGCTTACTGCAAGCTCTTATAAGGGAGTTTTTTTTATCCATGCGGTATCACAATGGGCCCTGATTAGGCCTAAGTGGTGTCATCTGGGCCCAGCAGCACCTTCGACCTACCAACCTACCTACCATCTCTTGATTATTCACTTCATGGATGGAGAAGTGATACATATGTCTTATGGATTCATGAAAAGAGTAGCTGATTGTCAGATTTTTTCCAGTTTAAAGCGTGTCGCCTATTACCTTTTTTCATTGTTTTGATCCTCAGCTCTTGTATGTGTACACGTAAATTTGTAAACGTTTTATTTGTTTTTACACCAAAATGTATACAAAATTACTATTAAAATAAATGTATTTACGCGTATCAAACTGTGATTGTTTTTATTTTATTTTCTGTCTTTATTTGCAAATCCGTTTTCGATTGCCAAATGAATTACATTTATACAAAAAATTATATTTGTGTGGCATATTTGTAGGGATTTTATTACAAAACGAGATGGCAGCATGATTATCTCGCTTAGAAATTTAACTTAGAAATCAAAAATCTATAGTTCTCCAAGTTTTTAAGTGAAATGTTTTTTTTTGGGTAACTACATACACGCGCTGCTAATTTGCCAGATATACAATTTTCAAGTCAAGTCAAGTCTAAGGCTTGCTTAATTTGATTCATTCGACTAATGCGATAGCATAAGTCATTAAATGTAAATACAAATCAAGATCAATATAACTAAGCTTTGAAAATTAAATCACTAAAAGGTATTACAACATTACCTGGAATCGATGCTTAAGAGTCCTTTGTCTTACATCGAAAATACATATGTCCCCTTTTTTCCCACATGATATCAACAATTGATGTTGAGGAGCAAAACACAAGCAGGATGATCCTTGATCATGACACGTAAAAGCTGTAACGATTATAATAATTATTTTCATATCAATAGTAATAGTCATTATAACATGAAGATATAATTTCTTAATAAACGTTCTCGATGATTTTACACATTACATTATACATACATACTATACTTGTTTTTGCAGTAAAATACTTTTTTTTGGATTCCGAAAAGGAATACTGCGGGTTTTTCCAAAATACTGCATTTATATTATATTTTTAAATACACGGTGTTCGTAGAAACAGTTTATTCAAATGCACATACATATATACTGTTATGTAAAAAAAAAACACGACATCTTGACCAGTTTTGACTATCTTCCTTTCGGTAGTTTAATTTTTTAAGTTTTAAAAACTTTGTATGCATAATTTTAAGAAAAATATTTCACGTATGCAGTTTTGTAGCTTATTAATAATAAGGTGCAAGTTTCAATAGGCCCAGAATTCGCGTTGATTTTTTGCCGATAGTGTATTATTTTCTTCCATACAAAACAAATGGTCGACATAGTACTTTGAATGGAAGAAAATGCGTGAAGCCGGTAGCAAAAAGTTTCAAAAATCACTTCGCACTAGATAATCATTATTTTTTACAAAATTTTTAATTTTTATAAAAAAATTTGTATAATGTATAAACAAATGGAAATATTTAATACTTCTCCATCAGATTTTTTAATCGCTTACATTGAATATCAATCCTTATTCTATAATACATTATTTAAAAGAAAAAAAACAACACGGTAACTTGCACGGAGTCGCCAGTTATTAATTTGTTTTGCTCCTGCCACAGGTGCTTTTGCTTTCATGCCACGTTCCCCGCGGACTCGCAGCGAGCGTGGTGCAATCAGAGAACTCAAAAAAAATCAACTTTATTTATAAACATAAGCATAGATTATTTAATACAATATTTTATGAAGTTGTATACATAAATATGTACATACATAACATGCATACTTATATATGTTCGTATGTATGTATTTATGTATGTACCCTGTCGGGAATTTCGTAGTCGACTACTAAAATAGCCAACTTTTTGCCAATTTTTTGCGGCTAACTTTTAATAGATTTCAAAGTCATGCAGTGCTCAATCTAGGGGATATGTATGAGTGCAAGATTGTTTCAAAATTTTCACTTTCTAGAAAAAAACTGGTAGTAGGGGTGCCCACGATGCTAAATCGGGATTTACTCGAGCATCATTTTAACCTATTGGATTTTGAAGATTATATGATGGGAAGAAAAAAATGTCATGTGATGTTTTTCCTTCCAAGGGTGGGTGGAGGATCTACAGGCTTCCAAAAATGTAAAAAAAAGTTACATGGATTTCCCCGAGCGCATCAGATATTGATAGCGAATAAATGAAGCGTGTTTCTGATGGCGGAAATATGTTAATCTGACGGTTTGCATGGTGGGGTTGGGCGTACGGAAGGGTCAAATATGGGTGACAAAAAAATGTACTCGAGCGCGTCAGATATTCACAGGGGATGTTAAGTGGGCCCGAATGAACCTCCCATTCAATAATCTGACGCAAGCTCGTGGCGTTTTCTTAAAGATGCAAAAAAAATCGCCATATGGATTTACTCGAGCGCGTTAGATTTTCATACAGAAGGTTCATCTCGATGCCCTGGTCGACCTGTTCCATAATCTGACGAATATCTGGAGGGGTTTTCTTAATCTGACGGGTTAAAAAAATAATTTAGTTTCTGAGATGCACAATCAACCAAACATACATATGTATATTATTGTAAACACTTATTATTTTATCCGTGCAACTACAGCAAGTCCGGTTCGCCTTGGTCGTCAATTTCTTCTACATTTTTCCCATATGTAACAATAAGTAATTTAAAATATTTTTTTTAACATATTAAGTGAAAAGTGTGTTATTATAGAATTTACAAGGTATTATACCTGAGTCCCCTAGATTAGTCCGACAAGTATTTTGACAAGAATTTGATCCACAAACCACACAAAAACCTTTCCACTCATCCTGAATCACAAAATTTATACCTTGTTTATACCTACTCAAGAACCGCATTAAGAAAAAACCAATTTGACTTAACACATACATCCTAACTAAATAGTTATCATGCAGGTAATCGTTAGCTTGAAATAAGTATAAAAACCGAGATTACTAAAAACATTCTATTACACATATGGCACACTACAAGTGAACTTTTTAATAACCGGTTGGTAGTTAGCTGAAAACAAACTCACGTTTTTTGTGACATCATGTAAATTAAGTCAGTTGAAAGCTACGTAGTCGAGGCGTAGTTAACCCTATTTGAAAAACAGTGAACTTATAGTGCATTTATAGTTAGTTGAGTTCCCTGCATTGTACAAATGCATGTATTTTGTCTTTACAGAGAAAACTAAGTAAAGATGATAGTATAATAGTTTGTGCAGCAGAAACCAAAAACTGCTACTTGTAGCAGTTATGCTTTATATCTGAACACGGCATGAAAGCAAAAGCACCCGTGGCAGGAGCGAAAAAAATTAATAACTAGCGACTCCGTGCAAGTTTCCGTGTTTTGTTTTCTTTTAAATAATGAATTATAGAATAAGGATTGATATTCAATGTAAACGATTAAAAGATCTGATCGAGAAGTAATAAATATTTCCATTTCTTTATATAAATTTTTTATAAAAATTCAATATCAGCAAGATACATGCTATCAATCAGTGGATAATAAATAACACTGGATCACAGATTTTAGTTTGGTTTTTGTTCTCCAGACGCCACTATCCAATTTCTATGTAGAATTGCTCGATGATTCCGAAAAAAGAGTTGATTTTTTTTCTATGGATACGTTTTCGAGATATTTGCAATTTACCGTTATTCAGCTTAAAACAAAAAATGGTTCCACTAAATCACGTATATCTACGAACCAATTTAACAATCTTAAAATGAGATACGTCAAATCAAAGACAATAAAACTCTCCATAAACCATATATACATCACTTTCCGATAGGACTGATAGCTTCTGACAAAATAATTAATCATTCCAGTTTTTTTTTTATTTTTTTATGAAAAAATGAAAAAATCAAACTTTAACAGACGAAAAATTTTGCATTTATACTAAAACCTGTTCTGTTACATGAGTGGTCAAATGAAAATGCGCAAAGATTTATTTATTTATTTAAGTCATATGAAACAATTAATTTCTTATTGACTACAGAAAGGAATTGCTTAGGAACGACTTAAAAAATTAGTTAAAATAATTATACAGTAAGCTCCGGACAGCTCCAGGCGACAAAGACGGGTCCAAGTTAGAAATATTATTTAATTCAGACAGAGTTCTTGGCATGGGTGCAAATTTAAGGTAATCAAATTTAGGAAACTCAGTGTAAAACAGAGGGACGTGTCGGAGATTCCGCGCAGGAAAAAAGAAGTTTAATTTCTCCAGAAGGGCAGGGCAGTTAACTGTATAATTTAGCAGGTTCAATACAACGCTGCAAGAGAGAAAGGAAGATCTGGACTGTAAAGTTTTCAAGGATAAAAGTTGACAACGGGATTCGTGGGGAGATAAAGGATCAGTAAAGTTTAAAGAACGGAGTGCAAACTTAATACTTTTTGGATTCGCTCTATACGGTTAATATGAGTTAGGTGATACGGTCTCCAAATTAAGGCTGCGTTATCAATCCTAGATCTTACTAATGTAGTATATAGCATATTGAGCGTGTATGGATCCAAGAAAGCTGAACAGTTACGTCTTATAAAAGTTAACATAGCGAACGATTTTATAACAACATAGCTGGCGTGGGTGGTAAATCGATGTTTGGAATCAAAATATATACTCAGATCTTTGAAGTCTGTAATATCATCAAGGGTTGAGCCAAAAATTTTATAACTAGTTAGTAACGGGTTATATTTTATAGTGAATGTGGAATGAAAACACTTTTTTACATTCAGAAAAAAATCCGATTCCAGGTGCACCACGAGTAGAGCTTATCAAGCTCAAGTCGTAATGCGCAGGAGTCATGCAAGTTTCTAATCGTAGAGTAGATTTTAAGGTTGAGGTTTGGAAGCAGGAGCTGACATCATTAATAAATAATGTAAATAGCAAAGGCCCCATTATACTACCCTGGGGGACGCCTAACTGCGCGACGAAAGGTTGTAAAGATACGTTGTCAAAGGCAACTACGCACTGTCTGTTATCTAAGTAAGACCGAATCCATTGCAAAAAAGTGGAGTGAAAACCCATATCCGATAATTTAGCCACTAAGATTTTATGGGAAACCCTATCGAAGGCTTTAGAGAAGTCAGTATAGATCGCATCAACCTGATCTGGTTGGGGTTATGGAAGGCTTTTTCCAATCATTAATGAACTCCCCATTGGACAGAGACTTATTAAAAATTATCGTTAAGGGTTCCATTAGGGCGGGACATTTTTTAAAAATAATGGCGGATAAGCCGTCAAGATCCATTTGTTTCTTCAGCCGACAGAGTAACCGACCCAAATGATAGGGTAGAGTCGGAGACACAACTGCGGATGGGACTACTGTCATGGCCCACCTCGGTCACGAAATTTGAGCAAAAATACTCAGTAAATAGATTTGCAGCCTCTTCAGGGCTATTCGCGAGCTTTTCTTTGTAGAAAACCGATGAAGGTATGTTCGAAGTAGCTTTTTTGGACTTAATATATGTAGCTCCAAAATGCTGAAAAATACTGATAAAAATAAAATGTTTCATAAAAACAGGGTTGAAGTCTTGAAATTCCTGCCCGTATTTTGTTTGTAAGTCAAATATGAGTGGCATTGTGCTACTATGATAGCGTTGTTTTTGGCAGCTGTTGTTGATGAGATGAGTTTGAGTAATTAGTAATATTAGCAAGAAAAGGAAAATTAAATGATTTATTATTTGAAGTCGCCTTTGCGGCCCGATTAGTGGGACGCGGGGGAGAGTGAAGAGAAAGTCGGCGAGCATTCGCGCATTTTTTGCAAACATATTTGTTGTTGGAATTTGCAAAATAGTCTAAATCAGCTGGCAAAACACCAACAGAGTTGGGATGGTATATTTCAATTATATTACAATTATTGCATTGCACTTTGGGTTTCGCGCGATCAACTTTTTGGTTGCAAACACACGGCATAGTGATGGATAATATTCACATCAATTTTAATTGAAACGACAAGAGTCACTGTCTCATTGCACTAGGCAAAATGTCGAAATCAGAATCACAATAAATAAAATTATGTTTAAAAGAAATACTTAGAGCGCACTAAAAACACGTCCGCACAGTACGACTACCAACTCTATTTGTTTTTTTTTGTATGAAATATGAGCAGAAAAGCGTGTTAATCAGGTGTACGCGGCGTATGAGTAACTTTCTTTCCTGCTCATTTTTCTTACAAAAAATCTTTGCATATTTTCATTTGACCACTCATTACTTCTTAATTTATCCCTCGCTTTCCTTCATTAGTAACTTGATTTTTTTTCGTAACCGAACAGGTTTGAGCACAAATGCAAAAAATTTGGCACAGAACCTGTTATTTTTTTAATTTTTCTTCTGTTAAAGTTTGATTTTTTGAATTTTTTTATTAAAAAGTAAAAAAAACTGGAACGATTGTGATGTAAAGTGTTTTATGCAGAATTTTATTAGGTTTGATTTGACGTATCTCATTTTAAGATTTTTAAATTGGCTCGCAACCTGTTGAACGATTACCAGTGGATGTTTTGCAGTTGCCAAAAAAATCGAAGACAATAAGCAACAATTATACGTTCCAGTTGATGTAACGATTGGCGATGCTTTACATTCGCTGTAATGTCGAAATAACGCGAATTTGCTGCAAGGAGCACCAACTTGTTGGGCCGTATCTCAGGCACTTTTTCTTGTTCTTCAGGCAGTAATTTTTGAAGCTGGAAATCTGAATCGCGTAAAAAATCCGGTCCACCGTTCCACAAGGGTGATTGCGAAAATTCGTTTGGAGACGTACCACGAGAAATAAGGTAGGCTGGATTTTGTTTTGTGTTGACATATCCCCATTCGTCAGTTCGAGTCAGTTCCTGAATTTTTCGCGACCCTATTTACCACAAATGTAGTCCAGGTGTACGAGGGTTTTGCAATCTATGCCAAGACGACTTTAGAGTCAGTGTAGAAAAACCTTTTGTTGATTTCGACTGGAAGTGTATTTAGAATCCGTTCGACTAGCTCCGCCGCCAGTAATGCTGCTTGTAGTTCGAGTTTGGCGATTGAAGTAGATTTTGCTGGCGCTACTCGGGATTTTGAGCAAACAAGCCGAACGCAAACCTGACCGTTTAAGTCAATACTCCGAAGATAGCAACAAGCTCCGTACGCTGCTTCGCTACTGTCAGAAAATGAATGTAGTTGCACGATTTTTTTTGCGTTTGAGCAAATCAGCAACAAGCTCCGTACGCTGCTTCGCTACTGTCAGAAAATGAATGTAGTTGCACGAATTTTTTTTCGTTTGAGCAAATCATTTGTCTTGGAATTCGTAGCGGATTCATAGCTTCAAGTTGATTCACATAATGGAGCCAACGCTTGGCGTAGCTATCTGGTAGTGGGTGGTCCCACGATATGTTGAGCTTCCACAATTCCTGCATGAATATCTTCCCTTGTACAACAATGGGTCCGATCAAACCGAGAGGATCAAAAATTCTTCCTAGGTCAGATAAAACTATTCTCTTAGTTATTGTAGCTGGCCGAGCAAAGGAAAGGTTATATGTAAATACGTCAGTGGATTAGCCCAAATTAGCCCAAGTGTTTTAACAACGTCATTTTTGCCAATGCTAAGAAATGGTTCTCTGTGGGTTTCAGGAACTAGTCTTTATAGCTCTGGTGCATTAGAACAATATTTTCGAAGCTGAAATCTTGCTTTACAAAGAAGCCGTTGAAGGTCTGCCATGTGAGAAGCAGCGTCTTGAAGTGAATTAGCTCCAGTCATTGTGTCGTCAACATACGTTTCTTTTATTAAGGCTATAGAACCGAGGGGAAATTTTCGTATATTTTTTCTGCAAACATTGTCAGACAGCGCGTGGTCAAAAACGGAGCAGCTGATGTGCCGTAAGTGACAGTGTTTAACTGGTACACGCCAAGCTCAGAGAGTGGACTTTCTCTCCACAGTAATAGTTGATATCGACAATCATCGGGCCGTACCAATATTTGTCTGTACATCTTACTTATGTCTGTTGTGAAGACGTAGCGATATGATCGAAAGCGAATAATAACAGAAAATAAATCCGCTTGCACTGTAGGGCCAGTCATTAAAATGTCATTAAGTGAGACGCTGGTGGTCGTTTTTGCCGAAGCGTCGAAAATTACGCGGAGTTTTGTAGAAGAACGCAGTGATGGGGTAAAAAATAACAATTTTCTAACATTTCATTATTAGCAACAATGTCCGCATAGTTCCCCAAGGGCTTCATATGATGAAGAGCTTCGTATTCGCTCATAAATTGTATATATTGTTTCTTTAGACTGGAATTTTTAGCATGCTTACGTTCTAGAGCGAAAAAACGACGCTTGGCTGTCGTAAGTGACGATAAATCTGCAATTTACTGCACACTGCACAGTTGGCGAGAAATGAGCTTCGCACAATTTTTCCTCTGCTGTGAGACTTTTGTTGGAATGAGCATGTGTCTCAACCTCCCAAAACTATCGAAGTAGCAGTTCTAATGACGCAATTGATGTCGTTGTTACTTTATTAGCTAGCAGGCTTGATTGTTTAATAGCAGGTAGTCTTCCCGGACTATCCATCCCAACTTTGTGTTTTGCAAAATAGGCAAATGATCAGCTAAGCGAAATTGCTCATTTATCAGCAAATCGACGTAAATTTCTGCACCTAGCAACATATCAATTTTTTGAGGCTTAAAAAACAACGGATCTGCAAGCTGTACATTCGCAGGTAGATTCGATATATTGACATTACAATCAGGCTGAGGTTCACTAATGCGTGACAATATCAAAAATGTTAATTCAGCTGAATAAGCGGATGTATTTGAGGTGATAGTTGTGTGACCCAGAGTCTAATAACGCTCTGCACAGTATAGGCATGCCCCAGTTGTTTGTCACTTTAACAAGAGCTGTAGCCAGTATGATCGTACACCTAGGTTTATTCAAAGTAGCGGAGAGGCTAGCTGCTGAGTCGAAGGCAGTAGAGCTGTTAGTAAAAGCGGAGGTGCCGGCGGCGATCATGATGTTGGAAGCAGATGAAATTGTGGCTAATGGTCATTCCGTATGAGCATTATTAGACGTGGCAGTCAAAGACGAAGGTTCAATAGCAGGTGCTGCATTTACGAAAAATGATTTGTTGTGAAGTAATGTATGGTGGCTGCGTTTGCAGACTCTACACCTTTCAGATTCGCAGTTTATGTGCGTGTGGTCAGCCTTTAGGCAATTATTACAAAGATTTCTCTGATGGATAGCATCAAATCTTTAACATGATTTGTGCCACTGCGGTACGTACAGTTACGCTGAGGTTTTACATTTTCGCAAACAACAAAGGCGAAACGCTGCTGCGAAGAGCGAAAATGTTTTAGGCTTTTATTACTATTGACGCATTGCTGTGTAGTGGAACGCGCTGCTGCCGCTCTTTCTTCTAAATGAGTACACCTTTTTCCCAGGAATTTAAAAACCTCTTCTAGTGTTGGAAGCCTATCAGTGGGAGCTTCGTCATTCCACTTTTCAAGTGTGGAGTTGTCTAATTTTGGCAAAACTATTTCGATGACTAAATCATGCCAATGTGCCACTGGTCTTCCTAAGGACGATAATGCTCTCAGGTGAGTATTTACTGAATCGATTAGCTCCCGTAATGCCGATGAAGAAGACTTGTTGGCATTTGAAGGCACATTAAAAAGCTGTCTTATATGCCCCCGAACAATGACGTTACGCTTTTGATATCGTCCGACAAGTGATTTGAGTGCGATTTCGTAGTTGTCAGAGGTCACTTCGATGAACTGTATACGCCGGAGAGCACCATCCTTAAGCGAAGATCGGAGATAGTGGAATCGCTTGACGTTATCTAGAGCACTATTGCGATGAACCAAGGCAGAGAACGTGTCGTAGTACGACAACCACTGGGTGTAGTCACCGGAGAACGTTGGCAAGGGGATTTCTGGCAGTCTTAATTTCTTACTGACGATCGTTTCACATTTGGTGGTTGCTGTTGAACCTTTTCCTGCTTCCTCCTTACACTGCCTTATAGCAACCATCAGAGTGGGACGAAGAACAAAGTAAAGCTCTTCGAATGAGCATCGAATGGTGTCCCCTTCCTCCGGTTCAAGTTCTTCAATGCTGGATTGTATGCTTTCAAAATCATGGTAGTATTTCTCCAGAGCATGGGCTGTAGTTTCGAGTTCTTGAACAGATGCTTTTGATAATTTGGAGTCGATAAACTCCTTTACACGCTGCTGCTGAGCTATTAGAGTACCGCGTTTAATTTTCAATTTGGCAAGTTTGACTTCGGCCATATCTGCAGAATAGACCTTAAGGACGCGCCGCGTGGGCTTATTTGTCACGAATTAATCACAAATGTCTTGGTATATATTTATTATTATACACGCTTAAACAAATGAGTTTAATTTAGACTACCGTCTCCTGGCAGGATCGCCAATGTTAAATTCGATCAGAATTTCTCTACTTGTAGTGAAATGAAGAAAAAACACTTTATTTTTTCCACGTTATAAATTCTATCAAATAAAACACCTCTTTGAGGTAAAATTTTCGAGTGACGAAAGCTGAACTAGAAACACAAAATTTATGATATCAATTTCGCGACGAAAATTATACGCATTTTTTAACTGCCTTGGAAACGTAGGGAAAATCTTTTTTATTCACACGAATCGTTGCAAAAGTTCTGTTTCTTGTTTTGTGTTTCTAGCAGTAGACGGATTTTCGAACGTTCCGAATAAATAATACTATTTTGCGTCAGTTTCCAAGGCAGTTTTTATTTATTTGTTTTATTTTTCTCAAATAAATTGCTAAAAATATAATATAAATCTCACTTATGTACTCAAATCGATGTGTATATTGAAACATATAGTTTTTCGAATACGGAATAAAGCGAAAAAGAATGATCATATCCTTTGTATTCGAAAACATTAAAAAAAAAAATAAAAATTATGAGAAATGATAAAAACTTATCAACTTGGTACCAACTTTGGATACAATAAACAACTGTATTTGTCGGATTGTCTCGTAGTTTACTTTTGTTAAGATTTCTGCCGGGTGTGGGGCGCACACATGTGCTTTTTTTAAGAAGTTGTACTTCTTTCACGTGTACGGTGACGTGTACTCTTGCTATTAAACTAATGCTTTTTTCTCAAGTAGTTTTGCTCAGTGGCAATTTATACACATCGTCATTCAAAGTACAAAACCGCGTATCGTCATTCTGCAAAACCGCGTAACTCACATTTGCCGCCAAAAATTTGATTTGCTCACACAAGTTCTTGGCTCAATCCTTATCCATTCGTCCTGAAATATACTAGCCAGAAATGCGACTGCTTTATAAAACAGAGAACCATTTTGAAATATGAGGGTTTTTACTCTCTAGAAAATAATTTATGCAACCTGACATACGCGGCTTTGCATTTTGTTGTTACGCGGTTTTGTGTTTTAAAGGACGATATGTATGTAGGTAGTAGCGGCACCATTGGGTGAACTAAATGCATTCATACATTCATATTTATTTGCAACTGTAGGTAATATTGTACACGTCTTCCCAGGTAGGTTAAGTATGGGTGATAAACCCATGTAGTATAGTTAAATACTGTGTACATATCTGCAACTAAAATGGGGAGAAATGTTACAATTTCGGCATGTGACTGAAAAAAACACTGAAATACACACAAATTGTGTGTACGAAGTGATTAGCACAGCTGCATCCTTCAACTTGTCAACTCGCGGGAAATTCCCCGATTTGCAGGGAATTTCGGTTTAAGTGGCAATCGCGGAATGCGCAATTTTTTCGGGGAACTGGGTATGTTATATTTATATCTTAAAGTAACCAAATTGGACGAATATGTTAATTTTAAACCATTGGTCGCTGTTTGGGGCGACTTTTTTCAATTTGAATCGTAATATCTTCACAACAAGAGCTTTCCCAGATAAAAGCTATATACCAAATGAAAGCTAAGGTTTTGGGCTAGACTTGGGGAAACTTAGAATAAAATCGACTAACCAATTTTTGAGAAAAATCTCGAAATCTATATTTTCAGCAGCCCAATTTTTAGTTTTTTGGCCGATAACGTTATGACATATTTATACTTCATAAACGCAAAAGACCGCATTAGATAGCTTGTTTTAAGGCCCTTCTACTGATATCGTAACGAATGGTATGGAATGAGTAGTGCGGCCTAAGTGCTAGTTTAAATAAAATTATAGTTTAAAAACCTAAAACCTCGCTATTAAAATTTCCATTCGTACTGTCATCAGGTATGTAACTTGAGAATAGAAATCGCTGCATCTTTTGGGCGCATCAATATTACATAGTTACATCCCGAGCTAATAAAAGCGAGGTAAAAACTGCCTTTTTTCGAATTTCAGGCACCAGCCACGCCCACAAAGGCATACGAGTCAAAACATCCTGGAACAAAACCATCCTAGTTTTTTTTGTACTTTAATTACTGAAAGTTTGAAAAAAAATTAAATGAAGGTACGTACAGACGCCACATACATACATATGTACCAACGCTTCTCGAAGTGGAGACACGAACCAAAACACATTTAGCTCTATATGTTTGCAACTAGTAGCCGGAACTCAACATATAAGGTATCGTTTGAAAGGTATTGGCCTATAGAATAACACTAAATATGTCGGGTGTACCCTCATAACCCCTTAAACCGGCAAAAGCAAAAAAACGTTTTTTGATTCGCAATATTTTAGCCTAATTTTTAAGAATTCGGATAATTGTTCATGAAACTTGAATACATTTTCTAGACACACTCTACAAGACCTTTCCAACGATACCTCAAACATGTCGATTGGTCGTCTGGATAAAAACTTCCAAATATCGTGTATATACAGGGTGTCCCAGAAGTAACCTGCCAAACTTTAGAGGAAGGTAGGTGGGGGGGGGTGAGCTCTCTGATAAACAAACAATTCTCAGGTAAAAGTGTCACCGTTTTTGAAATATTTAAATTTTTTTTAATTGAAAAAAAATCGTGCCTGTTCATGTATTTTCTTTAACTGCATCTACAAACCAGGCTATACTTAGTAAATTTTTTATGTAAAATACTTCCAGATAGTTGCTTCTCTATACTCAAATGCAATGTAGTTAAAATATATTAAGGAACCATCATAAAATTAGGACTATTTTGGGATTTTTAACTTTTTGATATGTTCTTCCCCAACTTTGAAAAAAAATGTACTGAGCTATAACTTTACATTACACTCTTACTGTTTCGAATAGAAAAAAAAGTTATAGCCACTTTTGTGGGCAAAGGACTGAGACGCGCTAGAATGTATTTAATAGACTTAAATTTAAGTTGCTCTTGTTACTGACCAATGACATGCTAAATAGTACAAAGGAACATTATGAAGGATGGGTTCACGTGAAATTAAATATACATGAGTTGTTTGAAGAAAAATTTATTCATTTATTGATAAAATATGCTCAAATTGACGACCTTCTACTCTAATACAGCTCGGCACCTTTTAAGAAAAGTCGCTGTTAGAGATCTTAAACTCAATTGGGCTATCTCAGCAGCAGCTCCATTTATTTGTTCCCGCAAATGCTTTCGTTTTGAATTGTTTTTGAATAAATTTTGTCCTTACGACAGCCCCAGTAGGAAAAATCTAATGGATTCAGGTCTGGCGATCGAGCGGGCCACGTGATTGGCCCGTATCCTCCAATCCATCGGCGAGAATAAGTTTCGTCTAAATGAGCTCTTACTTCATTCCCGTAGTGAGCAGGGCACCCGTCATTTTGCAGCCATAGTCTTCGCCGCAGGTTTAAGGGTACATCTTCTAAAAGAGTTGGAAGCCGTTCCTGAAGGAACTCTAAATAACTGTGGGAGTTGAGCGTAGGCGGCAGTTCCACAGGTCCCAATATCTGACAATTAAAAATACCGCACCATAAATTTATTTTGTACCGGTACTGCGAACGATCTTCTCTCATTTCGTGAGGATTGTCTATCTGCCAACTGTGAAGGTTATGTAAATTAAAATAACCATCACGTTTGCATTACGATTCATCGCTCCAAATTATTTTATTAAAAAAGTTGGGGTCTGGTTCATGCATTCGCAACATTTCACGGCAAAATCTAACCCTCGACAGGTAATCTCTTTCTTGTAGAGCCTGAACACGTTGAATGGTAGGGATGAAATCGATGGTCTTTTAAAGCTTTGTGAACTGTAGTTTTTGGTATTCTCGTCCGTCTTTCCATCATTCTCACTGAAGTCGATGGACCTAGTTCCACTTCCTCTAACACAACTTCAACATCTACCGTTGCACGACGTCCTGTTTCGCCGCCACGCCTTCCAGGTATGCGACCTTAAAAAAGTGAAAAATGATAGTTAACAAGCAAGCAAACAAGAAAGGTGTAAAAATCACTTACCTTAATATATTTCTCTATGGGTCCGGGCGAATACTTCACGACCCGGATGCCGACGATTGGGGTATCGCTCTGCATAGAGTCTTTGAGCAGCTCTGGCATTACAGCAAGCTTCACCGTAAATTAGGTGAATATCCGCATATTCATACTGCGTGTTCTCTGTCATAGTATTAATAACACAATGTTCGAAAGGTCCAATTTCACAAATCTATTAAATACATTTTAGCGTGTCTCAGTCCTTTGCCCACAAACTTCTTTTTCTATTCGAAACAGTAAGAGTGGCACCTTTCTGAAATCTTTATTAAATGAGCAATTTTTTTATGTAATGTAAAGTTATAGTTCAGTACATTTTTTTTCACCAGAGATAGTCAAAGTTGGGGAAGAAAATATCAAAAAGTTAAAAATCCCAAAATAGTCCTAATTTTATGATGGTTCCTTAATATATTTTAACTACATTGCATTTGAGTATGGAGAAGCAACTATCTGGAAGTATTTTACATAAAAAATTTAGTAAGTATAGCCTGGTTTGTAGATGCAGTTAAAGAAAATACATGAAAAGGCACGATTTTTTTTTTAATTCAAAAAAAATTTAAATATTTCAAAAACGGTGACACTTTTACCTGAAAATTTTTTGTTTATCAAAGAGCTCACCCTCCACCTACCTTCCCCTAAAGTTTGGCAGGTTACTTCTGGGACACCCTGTATAAGCGAGTCATTTCAGCATGCTACTGAGGCTGCTTTCGTCACTCGCGCGCACTGCCGTGCGCTGTGATATTTTCTGTACACGGCGAGCGTCAAACTTGTCTTACTCTCAAAAACTAACATTAGTCTTCTTCAAAAGAAAAAGTTATTGGAATATATACTGGAATAATAGCGGCACTAAAGTGGCCTGATATAGTGATATATGTATTTACTTAGGTTAATGTAGCAAAATGCGGTAACCGGTTTTATACACAAGGAGTACATAGTAAAAGGAGTAAATAAAAAAGTAATTGCTAAGGAGCCAAGATGCGACTGAACAGTGTTTTTGTGCTCTTTCTTATCTTGTGCATATCTTTTAATATACAGTATATTTTGCTTTGCTACCTTTGTGCTTAAGTGCACATTTAAGATACCTACCCCAAAATGCGCATCAGCGGCATTATTTTTAACATTTATAAGGAAACTGCTCCGATAATTGCATTCAACATACCTGCACATTAGTGATACCTGCCTTAAAAATTTGCAACTATTATCAATTATCAAAGAAAGTATTACGTTTACCTTCACTGGCTCTACACTTACCCTAATTTTACAAGCTATTATTTATTTTGCTCATCTCGCAGAACAACGAAAATGGCAATTATTTTATGTAGTTATATAGATAATTAGATACCATTCGGAAAAAATTTCTCTTGCAGTAGTTTCTACGTGGTAAGTGCTCCTCCATTATTTGGTTTCATAGGGATTCGGATACCTTCCTCATTGAAGTAGTAAAGAAAATTCGCTTAAGTGCTTTTGTCGGTTAAGCGCACAAGTTTTTCGTGCAAAGAAGGATGGGCAGCTAAGCAAAATATACTGTAGTTAATTACGTGATTTTAAGAAAAACTAATTTTTATTAAAAAAAATTGGCATAATTTATATATATATGCAATATACACATATTAAATCAAAAGACTTCTAATTGCCTTTCCAAACATATCCATACTTTATAAATTGATTCAAAACTTTTCAAAATATAAGCTTTTGAAAATATTGAAAATTCCACGTTTACTCTTCCCAGCACCGCTCCTATGAATTTGCACCAAATAAAATGTATTCCATTAACATCATGGCCCGCTAGGCTCACTTTTTCTTTTTTTAACTCAACGGGCCCTATTCTTTACTTGTTCCCAAAATTACACGGATAGAGTTGTGAATTCCCCTAATAAGCTTTCCATGCATCTCTGTAGAATTGCTATTGGTATCTCTGCAATCGAAATGTTACTAAAGAAAACGTGAGGCAAAGTCTAATCTCAACAGATCGCTAAGACTGCTTTTACACAGTTCAAGTATTGAATTCAATTCTGCTCGCATGTGGAAGAGAGGGGATGAGAAAAAAAGGGACGAGTACACATGCGTCTGTACCGTCAAGTCGTTTCAACTTTCTTGCTTTGCTTTTGGCATTTCCGTTGCTTCCCATTTAAAGAACCAAAAACTTGAATTCAACAGAATTGAAACGTGTAAAAGCAAATAGAAAACACAAAAGATAATGAGCAAGAATTGCTTTCAAGTACTTCAATCATGTAAATCGGGTGCAATTTATTACAAGTTCTGCTAATTTCTGGGTAATGGACTACATACGAAATGCATTCAACAGACTTTCACCTGAGAGTTTGAAATTTATGCGAAGTATGCATAATCAGACCATAATTCTGAGCACGATGATAACAGTGAGCCTTATTTCCCTCTATACGCTACTTTTGAATACGTTTTCATTTGATTAAATACGTTTTTATTTGATACAAATTGAAATATGCACGTATTAACTACTTCCATTCGAAAAATATTTTTTAATACCTGCGTATTAACATTGCGTCGTAATACAAATTATTTGATTTTACTATGCGTTATTTCACTTAGTGTACACTCTAAAAAATTTTGTTTAAATTTGCGCATATTAAGATAGGTAACCAGTTTCCTCTCTTAATAAATGCAAATTTACACACCATGTTAATTAAATTAAACACTGCATGCTTACTTTTACTTATCATATGTGTGGCGTAGAACAAATTTCAATTTTGTTTTTTGAGTTCTAAACATTTCACAGTTTACACATAAAATGTTTAAAATTTCTTCTAAAAAATTTTCGTTTAAATTTACGCATATAAAGAGAGGTAACCAGCTTCCTCTCCTTGTGTGTGCAAAATTAAACACTGTCTGTTTACTTTTACATACCAAATTTGTAACGTAGCGCACACAAGGGGTGGGTTTGGGGTTAAATTTATTATGATTTAAGAAATTTTGATAGAACAAAATTTCTTTTGCATTTCTTGTGCTTCATTTTGTAAGAATTTTTCTTTTTTCTTGAGAGTTTTTTAAAGTTTAACTGCGAATGAAAACATTGTCCTAAAAATATGCAATGCATACCCACTTACTGTTGCTTTTTACACTTTACAGCCTAAAAAAGTTTAACACTGATATGTACTTAACAAGCATTCGAAGATTTAATTTGCTAACTTCGAATTCGTTCCACAAAAATGAGCTACATGATAAAAATACAAGTTCAGTTAAATTTTCGTTATTCGAAGTATTAAAAAAATGAGAAACCAGAAATCGACGAAAATGAATATAAAAGCGTAAAAATTTCATGGAATTATTTAATTTATTTATATTAAAATTCTTTTGTAAAATTTTGTATTTCTTTTGAAAGTTGAGTGCATCGTGTGTTTGTAGAACTATTTATTAAACAAGTAATTTTTAAGAAAAAAGCAAAACCGACTTCAATTCTCATATACAAATTTAGGAGTACCGTTAATTTTTTCGTGATTTAATGATCGGATCTAAACCAAATTATGGGACGACTCTTAAGGTACCATCTATCCGGTAATAAAAAAGAAGAATTGGAATCGGTTCACGCGGTCCAAAGTTGTGCGGTGGCATATATAAAAGAAGAAAAAATACTCCGAAGAACTGATAACCTCCCCTTTTATGAAGCCGGTTGAAAATATTTGAGTTCTTTGTAAATTTTATGTAAATAAAATGCAATTTATGAAACTTTAAAAAGTTTATTTATTTATTACATACTGTACATAAAACTTGCACAAATGTATTTTAAAGAGCGTATTATCTGAAGCAAATTTTCTGTATTTTCTGATGATATATATTTAGAAGTATAAACCCCTCAACCCAAAAATATATTCCTGGGTGCGCCCCTGGCACTTAGTATTTATTATTTGTAAAAAATATATTTTTACTTTCAAAATGTTTGTAATTTTAAACATTTCATGTGTATATTTAAGTGTATATTTTAAACAACTCGAGCCCTAACCGCCAAAAGGGCGTAAGCGACTACCTGTTCGATTTTCTTAAGTGCTTTTGGCTTAAGTGCTTAATTGTACTATGTTTAAATTTTTTTTGTGCCCGCAGTGTCGGTTAAGCCTTTCACTTGCTCTGTATGCTTTTTTAACCGACTTCCAAAAAAAAGGAGGAGGTTATCAGTTCGTCGGAATATAGAAAGATAGTGTCTAAGAGGTGGTCCCATACTAATCTGGTTTAGATCCGATCATTGGATCATGGAATATATATATATATATATATTTTCAAGTCCGTTTTTTTTTGCTAAAAATTACTTGTTTTTTTTTATATATACAAGGAGAACGCATCGAAAGCCTACCCCCGTAGAGTGGAACTTCAATCCTAACTAAAACTCCTTGTCTTGCTCTGTACGTATGTATGTATGTTTCTTAGGGGAAAAAATTGCAAACAATTTTTGATCAACTTCTCAATGACCTACAGACTTGAAACTTCTCAGTTTGCTCAGAACCCGTTGACCATGCAATACAAAAGATGAGTTAATCCGATAGGTGGCGCAGGAGTCGAGATATTTGAAAATCCCTTATTTATAGTCCGATCTGGTTCATATTTAGAACGCATATTAACTAACTGCACTAAAAATTTTACCGATAGGTGGCGCACGAGTCTGGTAAACCAGTATATAATAACTACATCGGTAGCATGGAGTTGAACATTAAATCAAATCCTAAAACCTTCTGGAATTACATAAAATCCAAAAGGAGCAGTACTAGTGTTCCCACCGGCGTATTTTTAGACAATAATTATGCGCGAACCTCAAGTGAAGCGGCAAATTTATTTGCTGAGTTTTTTAAATCGAATTTTGTTGATGAAGACCATGATCAGCCATGCGAATTTTCATCTAGTCTAGACTACTCTTTGGACTTCGGGGCTTTATGCCTTTCATCTGAGGATATTAGTAACGCTTTGCTTAATTTGAAATCTTCCTCCCAAACTGATGGACTTTCAGCAGTTCTAATAAAAAATTGTCCTGCTTTGGTCTATCCTCTGAACGTAATTTTTAATAAATCATTATCGTCGGGGAGTTTCATTGATGCATGGAAGCTCACTTTCATAACGCCCATCTTTAAGAGTAGCAATAGAAATGACGGTAGAAATTATAGGCCCATTTCTAAGCTCTTGACTATCTCAAAAATCTTTGAACACGCAGTCAATGCAAAGTTGTTAAATCTTTCATTTGCCCACATCAGCATGGGTTTGTCGCCAATAGATCTACGGTATCGAGTCTAGCTGTTTTCAATGAATACTGCATTGAGTCTTTCTCGGCTGGTTTTCAGGTCGACTGTATTTACACCGACTTTTCGAAGGCTTTCGATAAAGTCTCTCACAGAGTCTTAATTAGAAAACTTGCATGTCTTGGCGTTCACTCTGCTTTTCTGCAATGGATAGACTCTTACTTATGCAATAGAAGTTGTGTTGTTACATTTGATGGTATTTCATCTACCCCTTTGTTGCCTCCTCTGGTGTCCGACAAGGAAGTGTCTTGGGACCACTCCTATTTGTACTATTTACTAATGATATCACAAGCTGTTTTTCATTTGCTACATTTTTGCTTTATGCTGATGATTTAAAGATTTTCTCAGTGATTAAGACCGCAGAGGATGCTGTTAAGCTTCAAACTGATATTGATAGGCTTTATTTATGGTGCCAGAAATCACGTCTCTTACTGAACTGGTCTAAGTGCTTTCAAATAACTTACGCGAAATTATCTAACATTATACCTGCTACGTACAATATATCGACATGTGACCTTCAGTGTGTTAGTGAGATTAAGGACCTTGGCGTCATTTTTGATAGTAAATTCTCTTTTAATAACCACATAAATTATATCACTTCCAAATCTTTCTCCATGTTGGGTTTCGTAAGACGGAATGCCTCTAAATCCTCTGATCCCTATACCATCAAGTCACTCTATGTATCGTTTGTTAGGTCACACTTAGAATATGCTGTTTTTGTTTGGAGACCAAGTAGCCAATAGAATAGAACGTGTACAAAAAATTCTCCTAAGTTTGCACTTCGGTCTTTGAACTTTATAAATCCCATACCATCATATTCTGTTCGTCTCTTGATTATAAGTCTCAAGTCCTTAGAAGCTCGTATATACTGTGCCTGTCCTTTACGCACTATATCATAACTGGAGTCATTGATTGTCCTTACTTGTTGGAAAGGATTCGATTTAATGTTCCCCAGCGATCTCTTCGGAACTTCTACCCTTTTTATGTGGATAACTTTAAATCTAAGTACGCCAGTAATACCCCCATTAATTCCCTTATTAGTAATGTTGATCTGGGTTTTTCCCTTTCAAGGATTGCTTTTTAGAATCTTTTGAATTCTGTATTATAGTTTTATTGAAATATATATAAAATGTTATTAATAGTTTGTAATAAGTTACAATTGTTCATAGTCTGTAAGGATTGAAATTCATAGACTTAAATAAATAAATAAATAAAAAATGGTTGATTGTTGCAGCGCTTAACTAGAGGGCACTCGTCCCATACGGCGACAGCGATTCCTCTGAAGAGTTAGTAGAAGAGGAAAATTCTGTGCGTGTCTTAAAGTAATGCACTCCAATAAGGCAAAAAAGGCTCATCCTCTGCCCTTTCATGCTTTGTCAGGGGTGATGGTGGCCCTGTAAAGCAGAAGGTTTTTAAAATGACGATATTATGAAATGCTTGAGCTCGATAAGGATAAGTAGGCAAAACATGCACTTTTACAGGGTTGAGTGTAACGTCAGACACATTTTGCACCATAAAAGAAAAACATTTTTTGGAACAAACGAAATCGGCATTAGTTTTTATAGAGCAGAGCTTCTTAAAGTGGGTTCCGTGGAACCCAAGGGTTCCGTAGAAAAGTCACCGGGGTTCCGCGAAATAAATTTTGGTATGAATAAGCACGGCGGTCGTTTTGAGTTGCACAAAATCACCTGTTTCATTAAAGATGGACAAATAATACCACCAATATTATATACCTAACATCAAACGTAATTTATTCATTGACCTTCAGGCTAGTATCTACAGGAATTGCCGTGTTAATAAAAAAAAACGCGTACTGTAAAATTTACTTTTTGTCGCTTACGCTCTTTTGGCGTTTAGAGCTCGAACTCATGTTCAAAATCAAATCTTGTATATCTTGTGCGTATACTTGAACAGATTATGGTTGAAAAATAAACACTTTTCAGTAGTAGTATTACATGCCCTTTTTAGAGTGTAGAGCATTCTTGAAAAGTTTTTTGAGATAGGGCGTTTTCAAACTGGCTGCCGTAATAGGTCGATCTTCCACTCAGCAGTCGGCATATAGGCGAAATAAAGTTTTTAAAACTGCATGTATTTTTGAAACAAAATATTGCGATTTAAAAAAGCTAGCAACTAAAATTACATTAACCCTTAATTAGGCGCATAGGGGTCAAGGCCATTTCAAGTTGAAAAAAAATGTCTTACGAGTACTTGGAGCGTGCTCGCACTCTTTCTAGTTTCCTAACTCTCCGCGGGGCACGTAAATAAGTCACTGCCAGAACATCGGCGTGTACGCATGTGTCGCTACTCTTTTGAGTCCTGACCACATGCGACCACTTACGTAACATTTTTTATTTTTTATTTTTGTATCTAAGTTTGAAGTCAAAGTTACGCTTTTCTTTCTTAAAGTTAACTATAATAAGGTGCTTTCATATTTATGAAAACACACATTTCGTTTTATTTATTTAGTCGCGGCTAGAACATCGTCGCGTACATATGTGTCGCTACTCGCTTGAGTGCTGACCCCATACGACCACTAACGTAACATTTTTTGGGGGAGGTAAGTTTTTTATTTTTTTTTTAAGTTTGAAGACGAAAATATGTTTTTGTTTTTTGAAGTTGACGATAATAGTGTACTTTAATATTTTGATAATACACACTTTGTTTTTTTTTTATTTTGAGAACTCTTTTTTCAACACTTTTATTGGGGTCACTGGGGACCCCATGCGACTAATTGTGTGATTTTCTTTATGCGCCTAATTAAGGGTTAAAAAAATTAAATAACAATTAAAGATTAAAAAAAAAAATTGCAGGCAGTGGGGTTCGAACGCACAACTTTGCGGCTTGCTAAATCCGCTGGGGACACAGCGTTAACTACTTAAAGTACTCATATTTCTTTAAATTGCCAAGTGAATTTTTACTTTTCACATGGATACTTTTCATATGTTCTCTGGCATCTCAACAAGAGGCTATTTCGAAGTCCGGCTTACAGGGATTCGAACCCACGACTCCGACATACTCAAAGATGTTGTAACGATTCAGATTCAAAGCTCGAAATATCGATGGAAATTTGTTGAATTTTCCTTAATTTTGTATAAAGTTTGAAACTTGGATTTATATGGTTTTCGCTAAAGCTTGACAATATTTTTATAGAAAAATTACAAAAAATATTTTACCTGAAAAAGTTTGTGAGTATTATAAAAACCAACACGTGAACACATATTTGAGTCACTGTGTGTGTGAGTGCATTTGATTCTCTTTTTTTATATTTTAATTTATTTTTTATTTTTTTAATATATATTTCATTTTTATCTACTACCTAATTACCATTAGGCTTTTTATTCAACAATTTTTATTGAGCTTGATTCCGTTTTTAATGAAAAACTATTGTGGAAAAGCAACAACAATTTGAAAAAATGGTAGAAGTGATACCTATTTCGGAAATCACCACATTTCCTCATCAAACTTCTTCAGCGGGATTCGAACCGACGACCCCTGCTGACTCAGCCAGTTGCCTACGCACTGTGCTAAGTTCGCCTTATAAACTGATGTTGCTTTTTTCCACTTTTTTCATGTGAGCACACTACAATCAAGCACAGCTATTCCAGTGCTATTTAAACTTGATCATGTGGTTTTTGGGTCAATTGCGTTGAATCTGTACGATCCACAAGCATTATATTTCCCCATCTAATTTTTGAGTTATGCCCCTTTTGTATCTATACATACTTATTAGAGTGGTTCAAAAAACACTCTTTTTGGAAATTCATAAACGCTACATCAGAATATTGTTATTCGTGATAAAAAAAGATACACGAATTTTTTATTAAAAAAAAAAGTATTTTTAGAGGTCGGTTTTTTATAAAAACGCTGATGTTCTAATTTTTTTATTTCCGTGACATGTTAAAATGCAGCTAAAAGTGTGGTTTTACATATAATTACTCTGGTATTATTGGGGAACACTCCCTTAATTACACACCTGTCTTGGACAGTAGGAATGGGCCTAGTGCCCGAAAATATGCTTTCGAAAAGAGACTAGTAAAATTAAAACGTTGGTACTTAACGATTTACGCGTTGTCATGGGTTGGAACTTGTTACCAGGGGGTTTCTTGGGTTGCTATTTAGGAATCTGAAGTCAGTTTTTCAAAATTCAAAAATAATTGGATTTGTTCGAAACCCGCCACTCGAGAGTTTTTGGGGTCGCCGATCACGAACCTGAAGTAAATTTTTTTTAAATTCAAAATGGCGGATCCAATATGGCGATCAAATTAAAAAAAAAATATTACTAAAATTAAAACGTTGATACTGAACGTTTTAAGTATTGTCAAGGGTTGAAACTCGTTTCCTGCGGGTTTCTGAGCTTGATGATTATGAATCTGATGTCAGATTATCAAAACTCAATTGATAAAATAAATTAAATCTGTATCTAAACTTATAATAAAATTGTAACAGGCCGATGTCTGCACCTTATAGGTATTAAAGAAAAATTAATATGGTGGGTTTTTATTAGAGCTACAGAAGCCAAATAAACAATTTTTAGAATTTTTGACTCTCTGTCTGTCTGTATAACATGGAATTGAATGCAGTTTTCACCGATGTATCGCTAGAGATCTAGCTTACAATACTGCAGTAAAAAAAATTAGAGAGTTGCCACCTGTGTTTAAAATTTCAGTTTAGACCAATTGATACGGTAAATTAAATACTGCAATATGGCTGTCAAAAGAAAGAGATATACAAAGGCTTAAAGCTGAAAATATTTTTGTAGAAGGTTGAGACCTATTTGAAAACTTTGATTTAATTTTTAATTTAATTGATAGCATAAATTAAATATTGCAATATTTGCATCAAACTAAAGAGGCTAGGAAATTTTAATGCCGAAAATATTTTTAGGGAATTTGCCAGCTGCTTGAAAAATTGTATTCGTTTAAATTTGTAAAATAAATGCAATATTACAACACGGACATTAAACTAAAGAGGATTAGGAAGCGGTTGCGGGTTGAAAATTTTAATTCAGTTAAATTTATAAGATAACCTAAATGCTGCCATATGGGTATGAAACGAAAATATTTCAGAATAATAAAATTGCAACAGGCCGATATCTGTACATAATAGATGTTAAAGAAAAATTAGTAGGGGGTTTATTAGATCAACAGAAGCCAAATCTAAAATTTTTATAATTTCGGTCTGTCTGTCTGTATATTTGTAAGCGCATCACGCAAAAACTAATGTATGGAATTAAATGCAGTTTTCCCCGATGTACATATTGCTAAGCTCTAATTGAAAATACAGAATCCATTTTTTTTTTTTTTTGTTTTAGTTTATCTTCGATCATTATTCCGAGGTATTTGAATGTATTCACGTTTTCCACTGCGTCGTTGTTTATATTTAGAGTTAGCAACGGTTCTCAAAATTTCGCCTTGATATAGCCACAAACTTAATTTTATTGACATTCACTGAAGTGTGTTCAAGCATAACCAATCGCACTTTTTTGAAACTTCTGTGGTGAAGGTTTTTCGATAAAACAGTCAAAACTGTTTGTTGTTGATGCCAAAAAATTAAGAAATCTGAGACGTCACGCTGTACAATTTCATACAGTTCTCTGTACAATGTATTTCACTAAACTACTAAACGGCTGCACCGATTTGGTTCACCTTGCACCTTGACAAAATTTTCCGACCAAAAATTTACTCGGTATGTAGCTCGGGATATTCCTAAAATTCTTATACAAAATAAAACGTAAAAAACCAATATATCTCTAAAACCAATTACGCTGGGGAACTGAAACTTGCATATATTGCAAAAGCATTGGACAAGGGGGCGTGGCAACTTCCATACAAACTGAAGTTCTTAAATAGCTTATCTCTGCAACCGCCTACGCTAATGTCCTGAAATTCGACATAGCTACATATGTTATCAATACCGTACTTATGGCGAAAAGTGGTAATTATTGGAAAGGCTACATCGATATACATTTACGTAAACGCGCAAGTATCATTCGATTGGGAACCATTTTCTCCTAGATTTCTAAATCCCATTGAACTATTGTAACTTTGTTTTTAATTTTTAGTAAAAGGTAAAATTTATGTGAAAATTTTGAAGACTTTTTTAATTTTTTCACAAAGAATGGAACTTTGATTTTACGAGTTTCGCTGTGATAGCCGTTTTCGTTGTTCGGACTAAACACAAAAACCACCGAATAGAGTTCCGTCAGATTGTCGGAGGTTATCTTACATACGGTTACATGCTACTAGAAAACTCGCTAGGTGGTGTGGAGTAGAATTATTTATGAAAATCGTATTTATTAACCGATTTCGTTCAAATTTCAAATGTGAGCTATGTACCTGTATGGTGGAAAATTCTTTTGATACAAATTTACCCTATGAGTGCCGCTGGAGTCGAGGTTGAAATTCATAACACGTATTCATTTTATGGTAAGTAATGCAACCCAATGGATGGCGCTGCAGCCGAAATCTATAGAAACCCCGTGTGGTTGGTCTGCTTTGGCCCTATGTTTAAGTTATACGAATTTAGTTTTCAGATGTCTGAATGAAGGTTGGGGTTGAGTTTGTCTGACGCCCTCATGCACGATCATGCGATCTTGCATCTACCTAGAAATCATATCATAAATATTACCACGAATTGTGAAAGTGGTGAATTAACAAGGAAAGATCACGTTAGGTATATCAATTGCTTTATTTGAAAGATATTCAAGAGATCACACGACTCACTTCTGTGCTCTTGAGTTTCCTTATAAGAACTTTTATTGTTATACGCATCGCACCAATGTTGTAGTTGCAAGATCATAGAAAAATGTTACGCATGCTTGGCAGAGATCTCACAGGTGGAAATAAGACCATCGGTAAAGCTCATGACACCGAAAGGGATTGGTATTCCATATGGTATCATAGCGTTACTATTATCGGCCTATGTGTGAGGAGGATACTGCGCCTTAGTGGTTTCAACTTAAACCAAAAATTTTTACTTTACAGACTATTTTTGCTTTTAAACGCTCTTTTGCATTGACCAACGCAAAAGTTATTATTAGGCGCCGCGAAGTAAGCGGGTATTGGCTAGTACCCAATAAAAATATGAATTGGAAAATCTACCACATCTTATTCAAATCGACCACATATTTTTGCTGATTCTACCACATTAAAATAAAAAGGGGTTTGCACGCTGGTGCTAGGTACATTTACATTCATAATTATTATTCATTCGTTTTTTTACTCCCCCGTACCTTTTTGGTTAAAATATGTTAGTATGTAATTACAATAGTTCGCTTCGCCTAATATTATTATTAATTTAATTTTATGTCTTATTTGCGATATTTTATTTTGGCTATTTTTATAAAAATAATAGATTGGGGTTTACACATATGTTAATGTTTGGACAAGCTTTTCCTCCGATTTGGAGCGTGCGGTAGTTTTACGCCGACTGCGAACGCGATTGTATTTTTATGAGAAGCTGCGAGGGGCGACCGTTGCTAAGAAAAAACCTTTTCTCTACGTTTTTGTGCGTTGAGAAAAATAGATTCTTATGATGTCTTAGGTTCGATTAAGCAAGCAAATTATAGTTGATAAAATGAAATAAAAACAGTAGTATTAATGTGAAAAATTTTAGTAAAATAACTTCAGAACTGAGGGAGCTATTTATAAAATAGTTAAAATGTAATCATATTTTCAAGTACCGTTATCTCGAAAACCGGAGCCAATCTGGTAAAACGGGGCATGCCATTGAATTTAGAACGTCCCAATTAAGTGAGTGCAACTTTCAAAATCTTTACTCAAAGTTTGCAACTTGAACAGCGTAATTTGAACCCAGCTTATTCTTTTGTTTTCTATTTCATGTTTATTCCTCGTCTAACTTTTGAAGCACTTGATGAAAATGAATTACACTTATATTAATCGATTTATTAAGAATTACGACTAAAATGATATATTAAAAATTCAAATTTTTTTTTTGAAAGTGGACCTATTTTTTAGATTTTGTAACTCAGCGCCTAAGCACCAAAAGCCGACTTTTAACAAAAAAAAAAAAACGTTTTAAAATTTATATTTGAAAGTTGCAAATAATAAAACTGAAAAATATGTATATAACTTCTTTTTTCGATGCAAAAAAATAAACAAAAGAAATATTTAACGCGTATACCTTTACTAGTGCTTGATGGAGCTTTTCCTCCGATTTAGGGTGCACCTCTTTATGTTGTAACACAAAGAGGGAGGGCCTACAATTTAACGCCGCTTCCGAAAGGCAAACGATTTCAGATGCAAAAACAAAGCATTTAACCATAACCGGGCTGTTTAGCAATGTTAAAAAAATTATATTTTCATGATCATGATCAAAAAAGTACAAAAATTAAAAATTTCAGTCCTAGTTTTTCAATTCCTGCGCTGTACGCTTAATATTTATTATTTTTTTAAATTCAACTTTTCATAAATTACTACAATTTGCTGAAGCCAGCGTTTTTCAGGTATTATTTTTTTGCATACAATCTTTTATATTTCACTAAATTTGCGCATATTAAGATAGGTAACCAGTTTCCTAGACATTGACATCATCGGTAGCAAAAACCGCGAAGTCTGTTCTGCCTTTTCCAAGTTGGACAAGGACGCCAATCGAATGGTCTGGTGGGAAAACGAGGACAAGACGAAGTATCTCCTGTCATCAAACAAACAGCCAGCACATTCGCGCCTTGTAACCCACGTCACTGTTGACAGTGATAATTTCGAGAAAGTAGAGAATTTCGTTTACTTGGGAACCAGCATTAACACCGATAATAATGTCAGCATGGAAATCCAACGCAGAATAACTCTTGTCAACAAGTGCTACTTTGGACTGAGTAGGCAATTCAGGGGTAAAGTCCTCTCTCGACGTACGAAAACCATATATATATGGTATATGGCGCAGAAGCATGGATAATGACAACATCCGATGAGGCGGCTCTTGGAGAATTCGAGAGAAAGATTTTTCGGAAGATATACGGGCATTTACGCGTTGGCGACGGCGAGTACCGCAGGAGTTGGGCTGTATGAGCTTTATAACCACATGGACATACTGCAGCGAATTAAAATACAGCAGCTCCGCTGGCTTGGCCATGTCGTTCGAATGGACACCGACGCTCCAGCTCTGAAAGTATTCAACTTGGAACCCGCTGGTGGTAACAGAGGAAGAGGGAGGCCCCAACTGAGATGGAAGGACTAGGCTTCACTTGGCATTTCCAATTGGCGTTAGTTGGCACAGAAAAGAAACGACTGGCGTGCTTTGTTGAACTCGGCCAAAATCGCTTTAGCCAGACATGGGCTCATTTGCCCGTATGGGTTTTTTGCCCGTACGTCTGTAAAATAGCGGTGATTGTTGAAAATTTTTTTGGTGATGGTGCTGCGCATTTTCTTTCATACAAAGTATGCTCGGCAAAATTTTTATATGGAATAAAATGCGCAATAAAAAATAAAAAAATTTCAAAAATGAGGGCTATTTTAGAGTCACTTGAAACTTGCACTTTATTACACTATAATTGAATGGGCTACAAAACTGCATATCTGAAATTTTTCTAAAAATATTATTTACTTATTGTTTCCAGCTGTCAAGAAAAATGAAAAAATCATATAAAATGCTGCCCAAGAAATGGAAAAGAATTTTTCATTAAAGTTTTAATTTGTAAAAAAGATTTAGAATTGCATTTACTCGTAGAATATGCTATATTTTTACAAAAGGAAAACTGTAAATACTAACGATTGAAAGGGTGTGCAATTCAAATGACGAGGAGTGTATATGAGCAGATGTTATCACTACCGCAAGTAAACGCGAGCTGAAATTGTGATTGTGTTAGTGTGCCAATTACGTTTGAATCAGGGTAGCCAACTCATTTTGAGAATTCCCCGATTTCGACAATGAAATTCCGCGATTTCGCCCGAAATTTCGTAAAATTCCCCACCCGTTATCTACAAAAAAAAAATATTTTATCTATTTTAATATATTGCTGGTCTTTATGTTTATTTTATTATTATGTATTCAACAACTATTATTTTTTTTTTGGTTATTTAATTTGAGTTATTTTTTTATAATTATGTAGTTAACTCTTTAACGAAAACCGTATAAATCCAAGTTTCACACTTTGTGAAATATTAAAAAAAAATCAACAAACTTTCGTAAAAAATTCTACCTTTTAATTAGATTTTCTAGAAAGATTTTGAGTATGCAGTTCATTAACTCAATCAGTTCTACTCCAAGTTTCAAGTGGGTAAAAATTTCTGTTTTCGATTTTTCTTGCCGAATTTGTTGCGGTTTTCTTCCATATAAAAATAAATTGTGTTTATTTGTTATATGAAAGCAAACGCGACAAACAGATTTCTAAAAAATCAACGCTAATTTTTAGCCATTTGTTGTACTAGAATTGAACGAACTGAAATTCCCCACAAAAAAAGGTCCATTCCCCGATTCCAAACGTAAACTGAAATTGGCCACGAATTGGCTTCCCTGGTTTGAATGATTCTGCGTTCACTTTGTTACGCTCTCGCATGTATACGCATGTAATGCTTACGCTCTTTAAGCAGGCGCTGACTCTCTGTCAATGCTTGTATATGAGCAAATTTGACATCGCTATAACTGTTGCCAACTTTGTGCCTTTCGCAATAAATTAAGTGCGGAATTAAAACGCGAACATTTTAGTTTAGCGCTTGTTTCGTTCTTTGGTGCCCTTTTCAAGGCAACTTTATAATAAAAACGTGATTCTATGGTGACATTGTATTTATTTTGTTCATTCCAAACATACGGAAAACTTTATCCGTTGACTTACACATATGTTAGTGTTTGGCCGAGCTTCTCCTCTGGATAATATGCTCCCAGATAATCCAAACGTAATATTTTCACACAGTCTCTATCACGGAATTCATAGAATATTCTGCTAATTAGCCATCGCATTCTGTGTCAATATTTATAAAATAAACAGCTCTACGATTTCCACAAGAGGGGAACTGATTTCCTCATAAGTGAAACTGATTTCGTTGTCACATATGAAAAATATGAATTTAAAAGCAAGAAAGCTTTTGACTACCGTAGCCGAGTAGGCAGAGATGTTGGCTATAAATTCTTTGTGTCCCGGGTTCAAATGGCGCACAGGCAATATTGAAATGATAGAAAAAAATTTTTTAATATACAAAATTTATAGTTTTCATATGAAATTTCATTTTGTAAACGCTTGTCAATAGCATTTTCAATCTTGATAATTTATCAAGAAAAGAGCTTTTGATTTCTGTGCTAGATTCTTCATATTTAATAAAAAAATTACAAATTACAAAAAAAATGGTATTGTTCGTTAATGCTATTTCAACAATATTAGAGTGGACTCTCTGCCAATGTACACATTCGCATTCGCAAAACATTCGTATCATTTGATGCGAATGCGAATGTGTAAAATGATACGAATTATTCGCATAACGAATGCGAATGCAAATGTTTGCAACATTCCTGGTATGTGTGTACTGAAATATATTCATCTGTATAAAATTCAAGCTAAAGTATGCAAATTTTTTGTGTTCTTTACATTTTATGTAAATAATTTTGTACCTGAATTAGAGAAAAAAATATTTTCATTTGCAATTAAAGTTATTAGCCATTTTTTTTAGCCAAAAGCTAAAATTTTTAGCCATTTTTAACCGCCTTTAGAATCGAACCTGGCCACCACTAAAAATTGTCAGCGGCAACACTGCTATATATTTACATAATGTGAGGTTGCTGCTTTCAAGTAAATGTGCATTATATTTTATGCTACACTCTAAAAAGTGCATGTAAAACTACTACTGAAAAATGTTAATTTTTCAACCATAATCTGTGCAAATATACGCACAAGATGTTCAAGATTTGAATTTGAACACGAGTTGTTTAAAATATACATACTATACTATACTATACTATACTATACACATGAAATGTTTAAAATTACAAACATTTTGAAAGAAAAATATATTTTTTACAAATAATAAGAACTAAGTTTATAAGTTATCAATTTGTGTGTAATTTGTCTCTACGTGACAAATTTGGCATGTAAAAGCAAACAGATAGAGTTTAATTTTGCACACATTAGGAGAGGAAACCAGAGAGAATACCAGATCTCTCTTTATATGCGTAAATTTAAACAAAAAATTTTTAGAGGAAATTTTAAACATTTTATGAGTAAACTGTCAAATTGTGAACAATAAATGTATAGGTTAGGTTAGGTTAGGTAAGCGGGCTGCCTCCGCATAGGCACACTCCGCATAGGGACTCGACTAATCTGTCCGTTGTGATGCCCTCAGACGGGGGAGGGAAAAAAGGGTCGCAGGAAGGGTAGGGGAAAGAGGGAGGAAGCTATGGCAGAAATACGACCTATGGCTTTTTGCCGGAGAAACGCTCACATTTAAAATTGTGCCAAATTTTTCAGAAAAAATGTGCCTAAATGCAAGTCAATGTACCAATAAATTAAAAATCGTGGAGGTACCATTTGCTTTACAGTACTTATTGCATACATAGGCACGTCCCGATACCATCAAAGTATCGATACCTACTTAAACGAGTTTACGCAAACCGTTATTTCGATACTAAATACTTATATGAGCAAACCGAAAGTATCGATACCTACTTATATCGATAATTTTCCATCCTTTTATATGCAACAAAGCAAAAGTGATTTTCCGGCGTTTATCTGTGACATATGTACCTTTTGCGTTATGGGCTTTTCAGGCAAAGTCTGAAAAGACACGACGCATAGCGACAAATTTTATATGACACGGCCTAAATAACTACACGGTTAAACATTTCGGTTTTAATTTTGAACTTTTTGGACTACATATATGACCCAACTTAATTTAGTTTCAAATACAAAATATCCAAGTTTCAAAAAAAAAGAGCACATATGTTGAGTTTAGAGTCTAAATAGTTCGGATTAAATTTTAAACCCAAATATTTTCTATTTCGTTTGCTTCACGTTACACTTTACGAAAGCTTTTTCATAATCTATATATGTATATAAATGTGAATGTCTGCTTGTTTATTACCTTATAACTTTTGAACCGCGATAGGGAATCGCACAAAACTTTTCACACTTATTTGTTTCTATCCCCGGAACTGGAAAATGGAGCGTGGCACCTGCCATACTAACTAAAATTTTCATGTTGTATATCTCTTAAAATATTTGAGGTAGAGTACTGGAACTTGGTGACGAGATAAATGAAATTAATTCCATACTCATGGGAAAAAATGGGCGGAATTGGAAAAGGGGGCGGAATTGGAAAAGGGGGCGTGCCACTTCCTGTAGGCGTGAAATATTTAATCAGCTATAACTTCGGAACCGTAAGTCACATGAACTTGAAATTTGGTATGCAGACATATCTATGGTAGGTGCTTTTAGTAAGGTATATATTAGAGTGGTCCACAAAATCCTTTCTTTCAATATTATTCAGTGCTCACGCAAATTTGTGTTCCTTTTGCTAAAAAATTAAAGTACATAACTTGATTTAAAAAAATAATAAAATTTAGAGGTCGCTCAAGTCGATTTTTGTATTGCTTAAAATTACTCGTCCTTCGATCCGTGCGCACGCGAAATTCCTCTGGAAATTTAAGTTTCCTAAGATCTTATAATGTGCTTTCGAGGCCGCTGAATACACTAGGAGAGTTATTTTTTCGATCCGGCTCTTACCTTTTTAGATAATACAAATAAATAATAAAAAAAGGGGAAAAAAACCCAAAATTTAACTTTAAAATGTGATTATTTCTTAGAAATAATTTATTTGATTTTACGTCAATGATGATGTGTATAGCCACAACCGAGTCACTAGTAGGCTTGGCACTTTTATATTTCCGTGTGTCAATCGAAGAGAAGAAACTAATGGTACTAGCTCTGCAGAAAGATTCCAGCAACAAAGTTTTAAGACGTATTTCTGTCGAAAAAAATAAGATCTTAGACATAAGGTTGTCAGATTTTATATCTGAAGAGAGTACAAAAATCTTTACTGCGAATAACATTTCACTGAATTTTATAAATAGAGATCCCATACACTGGGAAGAAGATAAAACATTCATATCGTCTCGACAAAGATTGCAAAATTTGAAGGTCGTTAATGATGTGGCGGAGAGAGGCGTGTCTTTGATTCAGAAATTCAATTCCATTCTCACAAATGACGACAATCAGAAACAGTGTTTGCTACAAGTTGTTGAAAACCATAGACAACAACATCCCATAATTTAAGGTCTCTTGCAATTTGTTTTAACATTGGAAAATAAAATATAAACTAATTTAATAATATCTACCAGCGACGTCTTAATTTTTTTATGTTAGGTCAAAGGAACACAAATTTTCGTGAGCCTGAATAATTAAAAAAAAATTTGTTTTATCCTCTCCTGTAATCGAGAAAATTTTATATTTTTCATATTTTTAGGTTTTTTTTTTTTAAGTTGTCTCTCGATATTTGGGACGCACCGAAAACAAACTAGTTCAGCACACTCAGCGACCTTGAAAATATCAGATAACACCTCGAAAAAATTTCCAAAGGCCGAAAATTTAAAGCGGTACGTTTTTTAAATACAGACATCAGCCACGCATCTAGATTCAGGTTCAATAATATGCCGATATCTCGAGAAGTAATAAACGTAAAATCCTCTTCAATGACTCATTTTGTGCGCTAAGGTTGTGGCTATACACATCATCATTGGCGTAAAGTCAAATAAATTATTTCTAAGAAATAATCACATTTTAAAGTTCAATTTTGGGGTTTTCCCCTTTTTTTATAATTTATTCGTATTATCTAAAAAGGTAAGAGCCGGATCGAAAAAATAACTCTCCTAGTGTCACCGGCCTCGAAAGCACATTATAAGATCTTAGAAAACTTAAATTTCCAGAGGAATTTCGCGTGCGCACGGATTGAAGGCAATACAAAAATCGACTTGGGCGACCTCTAAATTTTATTATTTTTTTAAATCAAGTTATGTACTTTCATTTTTTAGCAAAAGGAACACAAATTTGCATGAGCACTGAATAATATTGAAAAAAGGATTTTGTGGACCACTATGGTATATATATAAATGGGTCTGTAAGAGGGGCCGTGGCACATCCCAAAGGCGTGGAATTTTTTATCAGCTATAACTTCGGTACCATAAGTCATAAACGTGAAACTTGGTATGCAGACATATCTATGGTACATAGGTGCTTATAGTAAGGTATTCATAAATGAGTTTGTAAAAGGGGGCGTGGCACATTTCATAGGCGTGGAATTTTTAATAAGACATAAAGACATAACTTCGGAACGATAAGTCACATGAACTTGAAATTTGCTATGCAGACATACCTATGGTAGATGCTTATAGTAAGGTATACATGAGTTCGTAAAAGGCGGCGTGGGTCATCTCATAGGCGTGGAATTTTTAATCAGCCATAACTTCTGACAAGTGACATAAACTTGAAATTTGGTATGCGGACATATCTATGGAACATATGTAGGTGCTATAGTAAGGTATGTTTATATAATGAGTTTTTAAAAGGGGTCGTAGCGCATAACACAGGCTTTAAATGTTGTATCAGCCATAAATTCGGAACCACAATTTACTTGGCCTCTTTAATTCTTTCTGATATGCTTTTGAATTTACAGGACTCAGCAATGACAATAAACAAGAATTCCTTAAAGCAATACCCAAAACTTTATCGAAAATAAAATCTATGGTAATTGCATTGGAAAATGCATTTCTGTTAATAGAGGCTTCGAAGTATTAAAAACATACTGTACAATAATATTAGAGTCATTATTCCAAAGAAATTAGATAGCTAAAATTTTAATATAACAACATTGGTATTTCTACTATTACTTACATACGTATCGTCGTTTAAAGTGCAAGACCGCGTAACTTACATTTGCTGCCAAAAATTGGATTTGCACACACAAGCACTTGGCTCAATTCTTATCCATTCGTCCTGCAATATACTTGCCAGAAATGCGATTGCTTTATAAAAAAGAGAACCATTTTGAAATATGAGTGTTTTTACTATCTAGAAAATAATTTATGCAACCTCACATGCGCGGTCTTCCATTATCTTGATACGCGGTTTTGCATTTTGTTGATACGCGGGTTTGTACTTTAAACGACGATATATTATTTATTGGAGATATTTTAATGTAAATAAAAACAGCTGCTGTGCCAAACAGTTATTATTACATTTCATTACACCCAAGATATACAACTGTCCTTCAGTATTCTCCTATAGTAAAATTAGAGCGGAAATAAAATACAACATCTTTACATAAATTATTTTTCATATTTGTATAAAGACTAAAAAAAGCTAGTTAAGAATAAAAAAAAATCTTAAATTTCATGTTCCGTCTGATGGGAATTGAACCCGGACAGCCTTGGTTGCAACCAATTTTATCAAGCATCTTTGCAGACTCAGCTACAGCCATGCATGCAAATGTGCTTTCACATCTTGAGTTTGAATCAACACCACATTTCGCTGTATTGATGCAGTCAGTTCATAGGATTTGCGCTCTCTCTCTCTGAGAGACACCCTTGTGCTTAAGTCCTATAGATCATATAAAATAAAGCATATTGAGGCAAACATTTTCTATTTCGGTTTAGATTTGAAACAAAATTTTCTATATATAAAACCTAGAAACTAGAATTAAAACATTTTGGTTTAATTTTTAAACAAATAGGGCCTATATTTGAAATCATGAATTTTTGGTTTTAATTTTAAACCACTTGTGTAGCCACCGAGGCTTTTCGGAGGCTAATTCTTTGAAAATAAATTAACACGACCGAATTCGTTTTAACAAATTATATATTTATTAATATAATAGCGAAGACTGCAGGCGGGTTCGAATTAGCCCGTGCGGTCTAGTGAGCGATCAAAAAACGACTAAAAAAGCCATAAGCTACCCAGCCGGACTTTTTCCGATTTTTTCCGACGTCGTCGTAAAGTGTATGGAGTGCGTATATGGGCAAAAAATGGCACGAAATTAAGTGGAATACGTTTCCACTCACATTGTATATAGAAGAAGTATACAAAAACGAAGGAGTGAATTTTTCATTCGGGTCCGTATCTTTTTTGTATCAACGAAGTATATTGGTATAGTAAGTGTGCCGAAGAGCAAGACCGATCGGTATTTATGTACATACATCAGTTGATGCGAAGCCGTGAAACGGAGTGTAAACAAAAAGTGTAAGCACGTGTTTGCGAAATTGAAAAATAAAAAAAGTGAGTGTTAATAATTTTTGTGATCAATTGATATAAAAATAATTGTACATACTAAATATAAAATAATAATGAGAGGATTTTCAAAACGAAATTTAAAAATGCTTGAGGCGAAACACCGGTTGAAGAGAAAACAAGAAATTGCGTGTGATAAGGGCATAGAAACAATACCCGTAGAATTTCCAAAAGAAAATCAAGAAAGTGCACATATAGAAAACGAAATTGAAGAAATTGGTGATGTAAACGTGAAACTTTCATTGAAGGAAAAATTAAGACTGTGGTATAATTTGTACAACCCTTCTAGAGACTGTAGTAATGCTCTGTTAAAAATATTAAATTCTGAAAATTTAGATGTGCCCATTTCCTTGAAGGGTCTACTTGGTGGAAGTAAAAAAATAGTTATCAGAACAGTTAGCCCAGGAAGTTATACCCATTTTGGAATAAAGGCACATTTAAATTTTATTCAAAGTAAGATTGATAATTACGATGAGTTAATTTTAGACGTAGGAATTGACGGTCTTCCATTATTTAAAAGCTCGAGGACTTCCTTATGGCCAATTCTAGGTAATTTTGTTAATGTCCCAAATTCACGCGTATTTATTATTGGGCTATATGTTGGATATCAGAAACCTTTCAATGTGGACAATTTCCTACACGATTTCTTTTATGAAGTCTCAGAGCTGTTTTCTATGGGTTATAAATGCAAAGAGAAATACATAAAAGTAAGTATAAGGGCATTTGTGTGCGACGCACCAGAAAGGGCTTATTTATGTGGAATTGTTGGCCACAATTCATTAAATGGTTGCTCAAAATGCTCACAAACCGGGGTCCGTATTGACCACGTTACGACATTTAGTCCTTTCTGCGGCACCTTAAAAACTCAAGAAAACTTCAGAAGCAGAGCTTATGGAAATTTTCATAAAGAATATTTTAAAGATAAGAGCTCTTTGTTGGAAAATTTAGGTATCGATATGATTAAGCAATTTCCGCTGGACCCCATGCACCTTTTAGATCTTGGCGTTTGTAAGAAGATGCTAAATTGCCTAATGAAAAAGGACACAATTTATTTCAAGCTACGTTCAGAGCAGGAGGAGATCATTTCTCAACGATTATTGTCAATGAAAATATTCATTCCCATAGAATTTTCCAGGAAACCAAGAGACCTACAAGACTTGCCACGGTGGAAGTCTGTTGAGTTTCGACAGTTTTTGGTGTATACGGGTATGATAGCTCTGAAGAATATCATTGACGAAGACCTTTATTATCATTTCCTATTGCTAAGTTGCGCCTATAAGCTATTGCTATCTAAAACCTATTTCAATTATTTAAACACTGTTGAAAGCATGCTACGGGACTTTGTTGAAAATTTTCCTATTTTGTACAGCCCTAAGAATCTAACATATAATGTGCACAATGTCCTTCATGTGGTGCAATGCGTGAGGGAAATTGGTGATATTCAAAGTTTCGCTGCGTACAAGTTCGAAAATTTTCTGCAGCTTATTAAACGAAAAGTCAAAAATCCAACAAAAATCCTAGAACAACTTCATAAAAAATTTTACGCCAATGACCAATACTTGAAAGAAATTTAAAACAAATTGTTAAAAAAAAATAGTGCGGGCGAAATTACAAACTATTATACGCAGGGATTTTCGCTTTCAACAAAAAAACCGAATAATCTATTTTTGGTAGCAAATACCAAACTTTTAATTATTAAAAGGTTCTTAGAAGAGAACGGTCAATTGTTTGTTACAGGCCAATACCTAAATAACATTAACAATTTTTTCGAGGCTCCGCTCATATCAGGGACAGATCTAGGCATTTATAAAGGCATTTTTGAAAAAGATTTAAATGAAAACACAATTTCTGTAGACCAAATTTCATGTAAATATATGTATTTGCCACTTGAGGATGAATTTGTATTTATGCCTTTATCACACTTTGTGTGAAGTTTTCATCACAACCAAGCCTTTCTAAATATCAGTAAATAAGTAAAGAAATGTTAGCACATCTAAATTTAGACCAATTTTGACTACTTTTCTTTTGTTTTTTAATGTTAATTATTATTTTTTATAAAAGTATAGCTCATTATCAAACTAAACCATCTAAATCCAGATTTCAACCTGTATTTAAAGATTATAAAAACTTGGAATTGCGATTATTTTTTTTTTGTTTATCTTTAAATAAAGTTTGAAATTTGGATTTAGATGGTTTTAGTTAGATAATGAGCTATACTTTTATAAAAAAATAATTAACATTGAAAAACAAAAGAAAAGTAGTCAAAATTGGACTTAATGTTGATGTGCTATTGGTTTGTAGAGCTGCATATGTAAATAAAGAAATAAATAAGCTAATAAAGCTACAATAAAATTTATACATAAATAAATTAATGAGGAAATAAAGAAGTTTTGACATATGTAAATATTAAGGTGGAGTGAAAAAGCACTTTTACAAAAAGTAGAAGTTCAGAAAAAAGTCAAACAAGTAGACTTTATATAACAGAGTTTTTGCACCACCTTAGTAAATACGTTCATAATTGAACGAAAATAAAATCTTACTCAATAAGTAAACAAAGTTTTAGAAAAATAAATACGTACATACATTATTTCAATACAGCTTAACATGGATAAAGGATTAATACGCAAGAGATATGCTGTGAATAGCGAATTCGAACACCAATCCGTCGATGAACGTCTTGGGCGTATTGAGAAAGCATTGGAGAGAATTGAAAACAGACAAATAAAAATTGAAGGTAACTGGCATTAATTTCTTGCATACTTTTTTTTAAAACCCTAATAATCATTTCTTTTGTTTACAGGATACTTCGCGAATTGAAAAAACTTTGGAGGGAATTAACAATAGGCAAATGAAAATTGAAGGTAACTGGTAATAATTTCTTGCATACTCTTTCAAGACTTATTTAATTTTTTTTTTTTAGAAACCTTACAGGATACCTTGCCCAAAATTCGCTCAGCTGTAGACCAATTGATAAAGAAAAATGTTCCAATTACCACCAAAAAGATATTTCCAATATTGACTTTGGGTGATCTGGAGGAAGCAAACAAGGAAGTTGGCAATGAAATCGAGAAATACGTAAGTATTATCAATCAATTTTATTTTTGGAAATTTTTTTTTCACGCAGTCTCTTCCATACAAAAAAAAACTTTTTGAAAATAATTTATATGGGAAAAATGCAAAACACCTTCAACAAAAAAAATTCTTAAAAAATCAATGCGCTTCTTGACTAACTCCGAATTTGTATTGTTATACTAGAATTTAATGGGCTATAAAATTGCATACTCAAGAAAATTCGAGAAAATCTGATTAAAAAGTTTAAAATGTGCATGAAAATTAATTTAATTTTCGCTTGTTTTGCACAAAGTTTAGAAATTATATTTTTATATTTTTTGTTGTAGAATGAACCACATTTTTATAAAAAATTAGCCGAAAAATATGATAATAGAAATTGGCGCATATATTTTGCGAAATTCGCGGTGCCAATATTTTTTCCCGGCAGTGTATGTATAATGTTGTTTTTTTTGGGCGACTATTCTTTTGCTTCACTCCCATCTCGAAATACCTATAGAACAATTTCCTGAAAATTTGAGCCCTCAATATTAATATTGAGTGCTCGACCAAAGCGTGCAAAGATTTCTCTTTTAAAATACACGTAAACTTTGATTTTTTTCTACAAAGTTCTACAGCTCAGAGGCATTTTATGATATAATCAAAGTCAATGATGGAATTTATTTCTGAATTTAATGTTTTACAAAAGTGTCCAATGCGGCGTAACCCTAACTCCCACTAGCGAGGTAGTACGGGTCACTAAACCCAATTTTTCATAAAATGATCGTTTTTTACTACCTCGCTGGTGGGAGTTAGGGTTACGCCGCACTGGACACTTTTGTAAAACAATAAATTCTGAAACAAATTCCATCATTGACTATGATTATATCATAAAATGCCTCTGAGCTGTAGAACTTTGTAGAAAAAAATTAAAGTTTACGTGTAATTTAAAAGAGAAATCTTTGCGCGCTTTGGTCGAGCAATCAATATTAATATTAAGGGCTCAAATTTTCAGGGAATTTTTCTTTAGGCATTTCGAGATGAGAGTGAAAAAAATAATAGTCGCCCAAAAAAAACTCCTTAATATGTATTCATCCACTATACAAATGATTAATTTCTTATTTTTCAGACTCAAATATTAAAAATAATAATTAATCCGGAAGGAATTTTTAAAAATTTCAATCGAATTTTAAGCGATGAAGTCATTCATCAGTTAAATTATGATGGGGTGAATTCCAAAATTGCCTTTAAAGAGTATAAGTCCTTGAATAAGGCATTGTTTGGTAAGACTGTCATTTATACAAGTCTTAATAAACAAAACGAATGAATATTTTTTTTTGTAGAAGCCACTGCCAAAGAAGGGACTACACATAAAGACTTCGTAAAAGAGATCAGAAACTGTTTTCGTGCATATAAGAGCCGCAATTTCAAAAAATTGTATGACCAAAAGAAAAAGTCAATAAATAGCCAATAGTTATATTTTCAACACTTAAAAATATGATTTTTATTCTACTGGGATAAGCTCATTGCCTAGTGGAGCTTTTAAATACACCTGGTATACCGGTAGCGTATAGAATATCACATATATTTCCCATACACTTTTAATTTGAAATCGTGTGCTGAGTTATTTACTTCTCTATACACCTCCGGCTTTAAGTATGTGTATTAGGCACGAAGTACCAGCACGAGTATGTTCCATACACATTTGTAGTTAACTTTGTTTGTTTCAATACGAGTACATACTGCCAATGACATTTGTTAAGAAAAGTGTATGAGAGTTGTGTATGGAAGACTAGAGTACTCGGTCATACTTTGAGTATAGGAAGAATGCGATTTCGTGTTGTAGACAGGTTCCGCTGGGACGTTGACTGCGCTACTTGCATTTGTTTCGCTGTAGGAGCTGGCTGCGTAACCAAACACCACTCATAGCAAAACATCATTTTCTCGGCTGCTTGAACTAAAATTTAAACCAGAATATATTAAAAATTGCTTAAAACTATTGACCGGTTTAAAAAGTAGACTACAAAAGATTAAAAAAGGCAGCAGTCCCAGCTCGGTTTAAAAATTAAACCCAAATTTTTGACCGTCTAAAAACAAGACTTTAAACACTTTTGCTTTTTTATTTTTATTATTTTGTTGAACATGAAAGAAAAATAAATAGCAATTTGTATTGTATTTAAAATACATTGAGTGGAAGATCAACCTATCCCGACAGCTACATAGTTCGAAAACGCCCTATCTTAGAAAACTTTTCCATAACACCCTATTTCAGAATTCGGTTCAAAAACGCCCTATCTCAGCTGCCGCTTTAAAAACGCCATACCTCAACATAAATATTTTCAATATATATTCAGTTGAGATAGGACGTTTTTGAACCAAATTCTGGAATAGGACGTTCTTGAAAATTTTTCTGAGATAGGGCGTTTTTCAATCAAAATTTAAAATAGGGCATTCTTCAACCAAATTCTGAAATAGGGCGTTCTTGAAAAGTTTTCTGAGATAAGGCGTTTTCGAACTGACTGCCGAGATAGATCGATCTTCCACTTAGGTGTCGATACTTATATTTATTCAATAGTAACGTTAGAGGTAATACAATTACTTATATAAAAAATTTAATCTTTGTAAAAATATATCCATACTTTACATTTTGGCGGTGTCTCAAACTGCGGTTCATAAAAACGATGCTATGGAAAGTTTCTTCCATAGAAAAAATATGGCCGACAGGATATGGCACTTGCTCAAATCGATTCGATACAAGTACTTTTCTTTCGATACCAAGTAGGTATCGAAACAACGATTCGAGTAAAAAAAGTAGTTGGTATCGAAACATAAGTATCGAGTACATACTCGTATTTACTTGTATGGGAACATCCCAATACATACATAAAAGAAAAATAGAAATCTCAGGGAAACCCTTTCTTATATACATTATTGCATGAAGAGTACGCGTAATAGAAAGATCCCTTTAATTTATGCATACTCTATATTTTCCATATTTCTATCTTATTAATTTCAGGGCTTTAAAAAATTTCATTATCGAGGTTCTCTGTCGTAAATTTTGGAAAAATTTAACATTCAATTGTAAAGCATTTAATCTCAAATTTTTAATTCCGGTTTCTCTAAAATTTTCTTTTTTAATAAATATCTCCGCATCTGATCCACAAAAATATCTTAAACGGATACATGATTATTTAAATCTAAAGTATATATTAAATAAGATTCAATATTTGCTTTAGTGATGAAATTGCTACTTGCAAATGTTAATCGTATATGCAGAATGTAGATGCGCACTGATTCTGCTTGCATTTCCATGTTTATATCATTTATCACTTTAATAACTTACTATAGAAAGTATAAAAAAATAATTTTTCATTGCGGATCTGAAAGAAATATATATAAGCTCCACTGACTTACGCAAAAGTAGTGCCGAAAATCAATCGATTGTGCTTAAGGTGCAGGTTGCTTCCGAAAGGGCCGAAAATAGCACAATTCACACTTATTTTCCATCACTGATACCGAGTGCAAAACTCACAACCAAAAACTCACCGATTAAAATTCAGTGAGTTTTTCGGAAGAGAAGTGTACACAATTTTGACAGCTAAAGCTCATTCACACACTTGCTGAATCGCAAAATGAAGAAGTGTACACAACTATGACAGCCAAAACTCATTCACACACTTCCTGAATCGCAAAATACCGAGTAAACCTTAAATGTATATGGGTCATTTCCAATCAAAAGCTATTTTTTGTCCCACCTTTTTGATTTTTTTTACGATCCAAATAATAAACAACCAACAAAGCTGTTTTTTATTATTGTAAGCGGTTTTGTTTTCCTTTGCGAACGATTATACCTACTCCATATAAAAATATTTGTCCCCGCTCAGGTTATTCAATAATAAACATGAAAAAATGTTTAAACAAAGAAACCATGAAAGAAAGCGGAACTATTTGTGAATGACCACCTTAACTATTATTGTTTTATTCTATTTGCGCCTGAAAAATTTTATCACCATATGCGTGGCTTTCTATTATGATATTGGCCCTCTGAATATTCCAGAATGTCACTTTTTTACTTTGCAGTGATATTAACATTAGTTGCTTTGCTTGTCTAAGTGCAATGCAGTTAAGAAACGCAATAAGTTATTGATCGAATGACATAAGAAATAACTTAATAAAAGCAATTATTTTGTGTTTTTAAGTGAGTTTATCATTGCACCATAGTAAGTAAGGCTAAATATTTCCGGAATGTCACCCAGATTTTTATGCAAGTAACACTAAATGACTGTTTAATGCTTAACGAGTTTCAATGATTTCTTCGTTTTTATATTTTCGTGAAATGACTCTTAGAAAAAAACTATAAATGTGACATATTTCCAGAATGTCACCTTTATGTAAAAGCGAGTTTTTATTTAAATAGCTTATTTCTCCAAAAGTGTTCAAATGGCATATATGAAAAATTGTTGCCGAAGAAAGATTAAACAAAAACCCTGCCTCCCAAGAAAACCCCCACGTTAATGTCATGAAGAAGGTGGACAAAATTTCAACATTAGATTATCTGATAAATGAGTTTCAAAGTGATATGCAAATGTTTGAAAAGCATGGATTTAATGTTAAAAATCAGTACAATGCTTATCGGTTAGTATACTTCTTTCTAACAGTTTCTAAACTTACTTAATCCTTTAGCTTACTTTTAAAGAAGTGATATTCTGGAAAATATATTACAAAAACGCAAAAAAA
>NW_023458964.1:0-86247 GCF_013731165.1 Rhagoletis pomonella
GTAACTTAATGCCACGTCGAAATCTGTTTCATTTTGATTTTCTAATTTCCGTTAGTTAAGTTTCCTTAATCAGGCTTTTAATCCCCCATTTGCTACTAGAAATGCGTCATAATAAAAAAAAGCAAAAAATTGAGTTAAGTACGCAAAAATGAACGTTACCTATTTGTTATTATGTGCAAAAATTTCAAAGCTGTAATGATTACTAGTAGTCATTAGAACAAAACATGTATTAATTTTTCCCCTGGGAGTATATGTAAATTCCACTCTTTAATGCCGTTTTTCTCGAGTTTTTAGTTTTTTGAGTTATGACAGTATTGAAGTAATGGAGTGATATGTATGTACATACATAAAAGCTCAAATAAAAAATTCATTTGGATTCATCCACGTCAATATTGAAATTCATGTTCATCAAAATTTTTCATATCGTTGTGAAATTATTAAAAATGTCTTTTACTATCATATTCCCCATGGTGGAATAAACAAGGTGATGTCAGTTACATAACCTCACTTTTTTGGTAGCCCCATTTCGGCAATGCATATAAATGTAGTAAAAAAAGGGGAACATTTTAGGACCATTTTAACGCCCTTTGAATACTATTTGTAAAAAGTATGTATTAAAGAATTATTTTACCAAAACAACGTTAAAGATAATAAAGAATAATTTTGTTAGGTTTACCCATTTCTAGTAATATCCAGAAAAATTGGTACGAATTTTCATGTTTTGGCGTTTTCGTACGCAAAAACTTATTGAGATAGCGAAACAGCTGAAGTTCAAAGTTTTTACTGCATTTTTAATGGATAAATTTTTACTTGTAACTTGCTGGATGCAATTTAAACTAATAAGGAAACTGTTTTTTGGGTTTTTATAATTGAAATTGACTAAATAAACCAATTTAAATATAAAATATATTGTTTTATTAGGAATTTGCTGCGAATAAAGAACCAATTTATCAGCTGTTCATGAAACTTGATAATTATTACTGGTTTTGCGTTCACGTACTTTTTGAATATTTTTTCTTTGAGAGCGAATTCGCAGAAATTAAGTTACTGGAGAGTTGCTGGCGAGTTACAGAATAATTTTTTAAACAAACACAACTACTTATAGTAAGTTTTTTCTTCTCTTTAAAAGAGTGATTATTTATGAATTATAAAAGGATTTTCGTAATTTTATTTGTAAAGCACTTGTATTGCAGCCTCTAGTAGGTGAACAGGCACAACTTCCAAAACCTATTAAACAAGAAACGCACTTTTACTGACCATTTTATTAACAACCTGGCCAATTGAATAAACTTACCTGGAACTTCCAGCCAAAAATCGCACTTATGTATATCGCAGCTTCTCGCTGAGATAAAAAACACAATTCACAAATCTGTGGAAGGTAAACATAATTTGTCTTTATTTGCCACTTGGCATAAATACTTAAAATTGGTTGCCTAAATTTGTAGCCAAAGTCCGGAAAACCTCCAAAAAACCGCAAAATTAAAAGCTGTTGAATGTACACACAAATCACAATTTTTGCAAAAAATATTAAATGGAAAAGTCAGAACTAAACAGAAATGTCAAGGACAGTGATTATCACTCTTACGTTTTCAGCACAATACCTAAAAGGACTTTTTCTAGTGTAGTTTTTGTTCAAGACGGCATCATTCAGAACGGGGCTACCGAATTTTCAAAATTACAACAAACACCCCCCAACTGACATCACCTTATTTTTATTTCACCATGATATTCCCTAGCTTTTTTTAAAGGTCGTACAACACAAAAGGAATTGTATGCCACCAAAAGAATTTGCAATATATGTACATTAGGGCGGGTCAATTTGTATTGACAGATTTTTTTCGACATCGTTCCTAGCACAGTATACATATATACATTAGGGCGGGTCATTTTTTTTCGACATCGTTCCTAGCAGATTTGGATTCTACATAGAATTCTAAGAAAAAAAGCCCTTTAGACCATAGCCCTAAAATTAATTTCGAGCCTGCGCAATTTTAAAAGAAAATAATTAATACTAAGTCCATAATCAGATTAATATTTACTAAAGTGTTAGGAATTTTTTTTTTGTAACAAAGAGTTGTGCTCCGGAGTTTTGTGATATGGAAAATTCATTTCTGATATCTATTTTTTATTTAAAGAACCGCAATATGGCGCTTCAAATCAAATCTACTATATATTTGTGAAAGTATGTATGTATGTATGTGCCAGGCTGCAGCCTAAACGGATCGACAGAATTGAATAAAATTTTGTCAAAGTATTGCCATGACTCCTGGACCTATAATAGGGAAAAAAATTGGAACTCGCCAAGGGGGGAGGGGGATAACTCCCATAGTGAAAATTTTTAATCAGCTCTAACTTCGGAATTATAGTCACATGAACTCGAAATTTGAAATGCACAGATACCTATGGTAGGTGCTTATGGAAAAACATATGTATATAAATGAGTTTGTAAAAAGGGGCGTGGCACATCTCATAGGTGTGGAATCTTTTATCAGCTATATCAGCAGGTAGTATTAGTGATCTCAATGTATTGCATTTTGAAGATTTGTTATAATTGATCGAAGTGAAATTCAGATAAATTATAGATGATATGAAGTTCACCGGGTCATATTCTAGTATTTAATATATTATTATTATTATTATTATTATTTATTTATTACAGCTCTCTTGAGCCTAATTCATTACAATATATGTAGACTTAACCTAGTTATATAATATTACATTGCTTAAGCCTAATAAAATCATTTGGAAGGGCATTCATACATGGCAATTACAAGTTGAAATTACGGAACAATAGTAAACGGAAAACAGATATAAAGTAATACATTACATTATATTGGGATAGATTTACAAAATTCAAACAATTTTCTTTTAAACTCATTGATGTTTTTACATTGCTTGACAGTATTTGGTAATTCATTATAACTTTTAAGACCCTTGTAATAAAGATTACATTTATCAGATTCGCTTTTTAACATGGGTAAATTGAAGTCATTTTTCTTACGTGTATCTTTGTTGTGTACATTGCTGCCATACTTTAAGTTAATCTTTAGGTATTCTGGTAAATTATCTTCAATAATGGTTTTAACAAATTTCATCGTATAATAAAAGTGCGGTTGTTTCACACTTAGCCAACCAAGGGCTGATAACATGTCTCTAATGGGCGTGTCATATCGTTTTCGAAGAATGAATCTCATCGCTTGGTTCTGTTGTTTCTGCAATTTATAAATTTGGCTATCATTCATTATGAAGAAAATTGTTGGACAATAATTGAGGAGAGGTTTTATTATTGATCCATATACCATTATTTTATATTTCCTTTTCAGTAATTTGCAAGTGCGCCGCATAAAGTAAATTTTTTTTGCTATTTTGCTTACAGTATAGTCAATATGATCATTGAACTGTAGCTTCTCATCAATTTTTATACCCAAGTACGTAAAGCTCCGCACCCTTTCTATTTTTTGTTGGTTTATGTTTAAATTACGAAGTTCATGCATATCAATATTTCTTCTAGATATGACCATGTATTTGGTTTTACTTACATTTATTTTAAGTTTGTTTAAACATAGCCAATTAAATATTTTATTTAAGTCATCTTGTAGTTTTGAAACAATATCAGTAATATGGTCACCACTTAACATGATTAACGTGTCATCAGCGAAAAGATTAATATCACAATATTTAATACCGTTGGCAATATCATTTATGTATATATTAAATAATATAGGTGCTAGCACTGAGCCTTAGGGTAGACCAACCACTATACTTCTTTTGTCAGATACCGACGATCCAATCTGTATTCTCTGGTAACGATTTGTAATAAGACTTTGAAACCATTTTAGCTCAACGCCCCGTATCCCTATATTACTCAATTTATTTAGAAGTAACTCTTGATCTATGGTCTCAAATACGCGCTTTAAGTCTAAGAAGACAGCAACTATGTATTTATTTCTGCTCAATTCTTCTTTCCAGCGAGCTAATACTAAGTTTAGTGCAGTTTCACACGAGTGCCTTTTCCTAAAACCAGACTGTTGTGGCATTAATATTTTATTAGTTTCTAAATATTCTATTAGTTGTTTTTTAACTACCGTTTCAAGAATTTTTTCATCACTAGGCAACGTATTAATTGGTCTCATCTCGTCGGCTCTGATTGTGTTCTTGACTTTCTCAATTGGCACAACAACATTTAGTGATTGTGCAATCTCATTTTCCGTTGTGTACAAGGTGTTGTGAATTAACACTTTATTAATGGCGTTTATTTCCTTTGACATACTTATGCAATTTTTTAGATGCTTCCACATTGATTTGCTATCTCCAATGTTAACTGTTATTTTATGCTTCAAGTATTTAACCTTTTTAACCTTTACCATCCTCTTGTATCTACGTTTGATTGTATTATAGTCACTCCAGGCCCCTGTTTCTAATGCTATCCTGTAAAGATTATACTTTTGTTTATTAAGGTTTGCTAATTCAGCACCATACCACTTGTTCATGAGCTTAAGCCTTATTTCTTTAGTGTATGTTAGAGTGCCCATTGAATGCGACAAGACATTAGTTAAAAATTTCGATTTATCATCGATGCTAAATTTCGAAAAATCCCTGTAATTGTATTGCCTCAGTTGGTGAAGAAGATTATCACTTGTGTAATTTTCCCAAGATTTAATAAATTTGTTTGCTCTAATTTTATATATTTTCTCCAACTCGATCTTGACATAAATTGTCTCATGATCGGAGATCCGATGCATATCCATTCTTTGACACGAAATTTTTTTGCTATTGGTAAATAATAAATCAATCATGGTTTCGACCTCTTCCGATTTCCTAGTATAAAAACTAATTTTCTGAACCATTGAGAAGGACTGAAATAACTCTACCAATTTTTTTACTGTACGTTGTAGCTTTATATAGATTTATATTGAAGTCTCCAATAAATACAGTATTATCATCTAGGCAAGTATTGTTTAAAATTTCATTGAGGTAGCTGATAAAGTCACATCGCTAGAATTTGGCGAGTGATATATTACCCCTATTTGGTATTTCGGGATAACATTTCCAATTTTTAAAAGAAGACACCAAATATTTTTATCCCACGAGTAATTAACGAGAGTTTCATATTTAATTGAGTGATGGACGTAAATTAAAACACCGCCTGTGTCTCTACTATTCGAGTTGCATCTAATTAGGGTGTAGGTTTCTACCTGTATTTCGTGGTTTGTAATGTCTTCGGTCAAACAGGTTTCTGAACATAGCACCAAATGGGGCTTACAAATTTCTATTAGTTTCTCAAGTTCACAGTTATTAGCTGTAATACTGTTTATGTTTAAATAAATGATATTCAATTCATGAATACTGTTGCTAAACTTTAGTTTTGCTTTTGGCTTGAACGTATTTTTGGTATGCAGGGCAATCCAAACTGAATGCTGAGTAATTTACATTAACATCTATTACTTTTTTCTGAACAAGTTCACAACAATTTACACACCTTATTATATCAGAGCCGCAATCCTTAACATCGTGATTTCCAGCACATGACTTGTGCTTATAACCCAAACATTTAAAGCATCTCATAACATTTAGATGCTCAAATACCATGCAAGTGTCCCATTCGATATTTACTTTTTTACGTTTCAAGACACTTTCATAGGTTAAAGCATCTGTTTCAACTAGAATGTTGAAGCTTTCTTCTCTTCGCGTTCTATTTTCGTATACTTTCAGTACTTTCAACTCCTTTCCCAAGAACTCATCATTTTGCTTAGTTAGACATTCTATTATGCCATCATTATTTATTTTTTCGATTAACCCAACTATTTTCAGTTTTTTTTTTTATTTCCTTTTTTCCTTTAGCTTTCTGGGCCTGGAACTCCGTTCCAATACTATCTCTTATTTTTTGATGCACTTTTTCGCAAGTATCTTTATTTTTACATTCTAAAGCTATTCCCCCTCTATTAATTTCTTTCACAGTCTTAACAAGACCGTCGGTGGGTTCGATTACCTTTTTCAGCGCCTCTTTTGTTTCCTTAACGTTTTTGTTTTTGTTTAAGGGCTTTATAACAATTTTATTTTCATTTGTTTTGACAGCTTGGGCATATGATATTGGGGCATTTTCTTTACTAATTACTGGCTGAATGTTTTTTACCAAGTCATTACATTTTTGCAGTTCACTAGAAATTTCCTTAATGATTTCATTTTTCATAGCATTAATTCTCACTCCAATGTTATGTTCCAGAAATGTATTAAAGTCTGAAACAATACTCGTTTTTATTTGCGTACATTTGTTGTTAATCAGTTGCTCCAAAAGTTGTTTTACATCAGCCGCCTTCAACTTAGATTGCTCACATTTACTTATTAAATGTTTGATTTCGATAAATTTCGTATTCGTATCAGATAAAGTACACTGATTACAAAACCATTTCAAATTAATATTTTCCGTGATTATTTTAATTTCATTCCTTTTAATATTGCTACATTTTAGACAGAAATTATAGCCACACCCCCCAGAGCATGTTATCATTTCATCTAATTGAAACAATTTGGCAGTACATTCTTTACATTCTACTGTTGGCATTTTGCCACTTTTTACTGTGGCAATATACCCTAAGTTAACGTATGGCAATAATATATACTAACCACAATACAGAAGTTTATGGCAATTTCAATAATTTTAAGATATGAGCAATTGCTACTACAACCTAAGCGTAAAACTAACTTGGCAGCACTCCGTTTCCAGCTGATCAGCTGTTTCGATTCCAAGAAATAGTTGACGTTTGTTGATATGGAATGATGAGCAAAGGGCATCAATTGCGAATATGATGGCAAAGGACAGAGTAACAAAGGAGAGAATCTGAACAGAGGAGCGCCCTCGGGTACGCAAAGGAAAACCAAAAGGGATGGAGATTAATCCGAATTGTCTTGGATTTAGCGGCTCCAATGCTCTTTTGCGGAGGTGTCTAAAGCAGATCTGCTGCAGATTGTTCCCTGGGCCTTCCCAATACCAACAATTTCAGCTTGACTTACTTTTGTTAACCCAGCTATCGCCGCAGCAAAAACAACAACAGCAAAACAAACTATTTTATTTATGCAACTTTTTGTTCGCTTATTTGTTTTGTTTGTATGTTTATTTATGCGCCACTCACTTCAGTTGATTCAGCTTGCACTTAAATGGTACTGTTGGACATAAAATGTATAAAATAAAATTCTTTTAACTATTTAAAATGAAATTATCTAGCGCGAGCGCAAAACACACATCTGTTCCATTTACTATCCGTTCCGTATATACTAAGTTAATATATGGATTAATATGGAAAATAGCTATAATTTAAAAGAGTGACACACAATGGCTAGAGACGTCGCATGTGTGTATTCTTTCATATACATATGTATATGGGCCGTTCTTACCGTTATATATTTTCCATCCACTCGCTTATTCCTTACCGAAAATTTTAAATAAAAATTTAACAAGTTTTAACCGCTGATACAGTACAGACAGCAGTTTAAAATGGGGAACTGGGTAAACTTAATAAAGAAAACATATTCTCTGGTTAAATTAATAAGCCTGCCCGGATAACACAAAATCCTAAGCTTGATAAACATTTGGTGTTATACAAGTTTTATAAAGCTCTACTTGTATTTAGGAAAAATGCCGAAAAAAAATTATAAAATTGATTGATTGATTGATAAAAATAGAGAGGGAGTTAAGGCTATGACAATAGAAAGTAGAAAAAAGATACCTCGTGTTGAAAGCATAAAGGATCTAAAACCAAAAAAAAATATAAATACATTGTTAATCATAACAAAATTTATGTTTCGAAAAATAATTTTGAAATATTGTAAATAAATTTTTTTTTTTTTAAGTTAAAGTTTCATTTACTTACAGTAACGAACAAAAGTATTGAATTTTACGCAATATAGGCAAAGTAGTTTTTAGAAGAATTCCAAGCATGCAGTTTAATAATCCATACAGTTTTAGTTTATCAAATTGCAAGTTTGAAGTTGCTTGAATATCTGAATATAAAATTGCAAATTAGTATGCAGATTTATTGGATTCTCCTGAGTTTTGCACAAAGTTTACACATTTGATTTTTATGTGTTTTTGTATAGAATGAACTATGTTTTTATAAAAAAATATCGGAAATAAATTAAAAACTTTGCATATATGTAATGCGAAAATTTACTGTGCCAAAACTTTTGGTCGACACTGTACATATAACAAAATACATACAGTAACTTCTCCCGTTACAATAGTAAAAAATATGTAATTTGCTTTGTAGTGCAATCTTGCGGTTCTTTAAATAGATATCAGAAATTAATTTTTCGTATCAATAAACTCCCAAGCACAGGTTTGTATTAAAAAAAATAAAGCCGTAACACTTTATTAAATATTAATTCGTCCGAATATTATTTTTATGTATGTTACCGGCTAACTTTGGACTAGGTTATCCGTTTTCTACAATTCTTTTTCAAAGGAAAGGTGGTTCCTCAGAGGCAGTCTCCTACTAACTGAATGTAGATCCGATAATTGGGCCATAAAGAAAATAACGGTACGCTTAAATTTGTATATGAGAATTGAAGCCGGTTTTGTTTTTTGTTTAAAATTTACTCCAGTGTCCACAGCTTCTATAAAAGAGTCGCAGGCCATATTTTTTTGTTAGTTCAATTGTGGAACATTTGTATGAACTGCTTCGGCTAATACTTCGGCTTTTGTTCTCTTTTTATATCGAGGCTAAGTGCATTGTTCGATGGGGTGATATCATTGCCAAACATGATAGTACTTTGTTTGCCATCAATTAACACTAACTTGACGGGGTTACAGTATTCTACATTGATGCGAGCCTCAAAAGCTTTGAATAATAATTGCGAGTATGGCTTTTAGTTTTTACCGCTCAGGTAGGTGGCAGGCCTATAGAAAATATTTCTTAATCAATACACCTTAATGACACCTATATTATTATACATACTTTATCTTATTAACTTTATTGATTAAATTTTCGAAATTGGTGGCAACTCGACTCAAAAATATTTTCAGTAGTAAGCCTTCTTAAACCTTTTTAATTTGATACCCATATTGCAATATTTAATTTATCTTACCAATTAAATTTAATTAAATTTTGAAACAGGTGGTAACCCCCCTCAAAAATATTTTCGCCTGTTAGCCTTCATAATTTCTTTCTTTTAACACCCATATTGCAATATCTAATATATGTCATTAATTTACTTAGCGAGGCTAACGGACAAAAAAAGTTTAACATTCTAAAAATAGAATTATTAACAAAAATTAACAAAATCAACAACCACATGATCAAGTGTGAAATGCAGCGGAATAGCTGCGCTTGATTGTGTTGGCTTAACAAATGAAAAAGTGGGAAAAAAGAAACGATAATTTACAAGGCGAACTTAGCACAGTGCGTAGGCAACTGGCTGAGTCGGTGGGATCGTCAGTTCGAATCCTACTGAAAGAAGTCTGATGAGGAAATGTGGTGATTTCCGAAATAGCTATCACTTCTATCATTTTTTCAGATTATTGTTACTTTTCCACAATAAGTTTTTCATTAAAAACGGCCTCAAGCTCAATAAAAATTGTTCAATATAATTGTTATAAGGCCATAAAATAACAAAAACAAATAACTTAAGGACGAGCACACCCAAAAAGTTCAACATTCTAATTGTTCAAACATCTTTGAACATGTGTGAATACATACAAACATACATATAAGATATATTCAGCAGAATTAAATACTGAATGTTGCGGTTGAAAATACAAATATATGGATCTTTATTCTTTGATCATTACTCTTCAACTGAACTAACGATTATCAAAATTCTGTTAACAACGTTGAGTTCAAACTTAAAACTAAGTATTTAAAATTAACAGTAAATCTTATTCGAGAGTGAGAGCGAGAAAGGAAAGAGTTTGACATATTTATATATAACTCGCCCTCCCATATTAAATTCGAGTCCCATCGAATTCGGTAAAAATATATTAGAAAAGGTAGACATAAAATTTAAGTTTACTATTATACATTTGAAAATTAAAAAAAAAAGTTTTACATATATATCATTTTACAGAATTTTTTTTTTTTGTTTCAATTTAGCATTTTTTGTTGTTTTTTTTTTATTTATTTATATTCATTTAATTTTTTTTATATATATATTTTTTTTTTTTTTTTTTTTTTTTTTTTTTTTTTTTTTTTTTTTTAAATACATTGTAAATTATGGGAAACAAATATTTCCTATCTCTAAATCATATACCTATATAAAAAGAAAATATCAAAAAAAAAATATGATACAAATAGTTTTCCATTTATTTAATTTTTTTTGTTTCAATTCAGTTTATAGGCTTTAATGGCCTTCTGAACTGTGCAGTATCTACTTTATTGGGATTGCTGTAGTGGTATCTGTTAAACCTTTTAGCAGTTTTTTGTCTGCCTGCAGCAGGATTTTTAATATATAGATTTTGATTTCGTAAATTAAGCGTTACATTTTCTCTTTTAATGTTTTCTCTGTCAATGGCTTTCTTTTTATTTGTTTCAGATCTCTCTCTAACTTCATTTAAATCTATGTTTATTTTATTTATGAAATCTATTGGCTTAAGTTTAGTTGTACTATGAATTGTGTTGTTATAAAAGTTTATTGCTTTTAGTACCAATTCCTCAGAGTCATTAATCTTTTCAGCGTTTTTTAGTATTCTTATGTGTTCTAAAAGAGTCGAATGCATTCTTTCGACATCCGAATTCTCGGTGTGAGAGTTCGGTGTTGTAAAATGGGTTTCTATATTATTTTCTTGACAGAATAATTTTATAAGCGCATTACTAAATTCATTATCCATAACAATTTTATCAGGTTTTCCTAAAAATGCGATTCGCTCTTCAATTTTAGTTTTTACTGTTACCATATTTTTATCGTTTAATTTATGTGCTGTCCCTAACTTAGTGAATTTATCGATTGTTGTTAAAAATGAAGTTTTTTGTATTTGAAAAATGTCTATATGTATTATTTGATTAGGTTTTTCTGGTGTTATAGTATGTTGAAATTTTTTATTTATGGGCTTTCTATCGTATTTATTTTCATTGCAAACTCTACAGTTATTACAGTATCTATTTATTAATTTTATTAATTTAGGATTAAAATAATTATCTTTTAGTTCATCGTAGTTTTCATGAATTCCTCTGTGGTTACCTTTCGTGTGAATATCATCAATGATACTCAACAAAGATTCCTCGGATGCAACATCACGTGCAATTTTAGTACATTTTATAAAGTTTATTTCATTATTGTTAGAAAATAATTGTGTTAATTTATTTTGAATTATATTGTATTTATTATCTTCGAGTTCCGAGTATATACCAACTTTTCCATTTTTTAACTCTCGTCTGAACAAATCATTTAAATAATGTGTATTATTTAAATCATTTTCAGACATGTATAATATTTTATATTTTTTGAAAAGTGTTTCTATTTCCTTATGTTTATTTTTTACTAGTCTAATTTGCGTCCTGTATTTGTTGACGATTTTATTTATCATGAAAAATTTATTATTTAAACTTTCCTCCACACTGTGAACTTCAGCTAAAGACGGTTGAGTCAGCTGCACTCTGCTCAAAAAGTCCGCCACGTTATTCTCCTTGCCTTTTATGTATTCGATATCAAAGTAAAACTCGTCTAGTAAAATTTTCCACCTGATGATTCGCGAATTTGGATCTTTAAGCGAATAAAGCCATTTTAGGGGCTGGTGATCAGTTTGGACTAGGAACTTTCGACCGTAAAGGTATGGACGATAATATTTTACTGACCACACAATGGCTAACAGCTCCTTCTCTAACGTTGAGTAATTTTGTTCGTGCCCATTCAAAGTCCTACTGGCATAACTTATCGGTTTTCCTTCTTGGCTTAACACCGCGCCAATGGCTACGTTACTAGCATCAGTAGTTAATACGAACTTTTTACTAAAATCGGGATAGCGCAATAATGGCGGATTTACTAAAATATTCTTTAACTTTTCGAAAGACTCAATGTATGATTTGTCGTTAACATCGATTTTACTGTTTTTCTTCAAATATTTAATTATAGGATTAGCTACTAAAGAATAGTTTTTAATGAATTTGCGGTAATAGCCGGTTAGGCCCAGAAAAGATTTAATATCTTTAACTGTTTTTGGTAGTGTCAAATTTTTTATAATACTTATTTTTTCGGGGTTTGGTTTTTCCCGCATTTGTTATAATATGACCAAGGAAACTTGTTTCTTTAGATAAAAATTTGTACTTTTAGGTTAAATTCATTTAGTTTATTAAATATTTTTTGTAAGCTTTCTAAATGTTCGGTTAAAGATGTCGAAAATACTAATATGTCGTCCATATAAATAATACAGATTTTATTAATATAATCCGACAAAATGTAGTTCAGCATTCGCTGGAATGTGGCAGGCGCATTCTTGAGGCCGAATGGCATTCGAATGAACTCGAAATGCCCCATAGGAGTCGAAAAGGCAATTTTTTCGATATCGCTATCATCCATTAATACTTGATGAAAGCCCTTCGCCAAGTCCAATGAAGAAAAATACTGCGCCTTACCTAACTTATCAAATAGGGACTCTATGTTCGGTATGGGAAATTTGTCGTCTACCGTAATTTCATTTAATCTCCTAAAATCTATTACTAATCGCCATTTTTTTTTCATTTGAATTATCTGATTTTTTTTTTACTATCCACAATGGGGAATTGTAAGGGGATTTACTAGGGCGTATTATATTTTCTTTCAACATTTCATTTATTTGCTTTTCTATTTCATTCTCTAGGATCTGTGGATGTCGGTAATTTTTGCAATAAATTACTTTATTAGAATTAGTTATGATTTTATGTTTTACACAAGTGGTTGTTGTTAAGTTTTGCCCTTTAATGTAAAATGTCTTTTTATTTTTATGTAGAAAATTTTCTAATAATTTATTTTCTTCGTTATTTAAAGTTGTTGGTATTAGCTCTTTAAATTTATCTAGCTCAAACTTTTCTAAATAGTTTATTTCCTCAAAGGATATATTAAAGTTATTATTATTTAAATTTATTTTATTGTTATTAATTATAAGATTATTATTCTGAAAGTCTATTATTGCACCGAAAGGGCGTAAAATATGTATTCCTATTATGCAATCAAACTTTTTATCGATAAAATTCACTAACTTAACGGACATAGTACTATTTTTTTCTTTAAATTCACTTGGCACATCAACAATGACTTCTTCTTTTATTATATTATCACCAACTAGGGTATGCAACAAAATTGGTTTTATTAATTTTTTTGATTTTCCTAGTTTTAAAAAGAATGTGTAATCCCCTAAGGTTGTAGCAGCGCCACTATCGATTAGGCACCTTGTTTTAGTATTATTTATGGTTAGTGTAATTATGGGTAATGATAATTTCGAGGCTGAACAGGAAAATTTTCTGTATAATTTATAGCATCTATTTCCATTGACTCCAAATTATTATTTCGGCTGTTATTGTTAGACTGCTGAGGATTTGGCTGGAAGTGACTAGTATTGCGGAAATTATAATTATTACTTTGTGGGTATGGATTAATATTTTGGTTATGAAAATTTCCGAAATTTGTATTGAAACTATTAGGGTAAGTATTATTTTGGCTTTGAAAATTCGAACAATTTGCTCTGGGATTATTAAAGTTATTATATTGGCTACCCAAATTAGGCAAGTTGTTAGAATTTTGATACCGCTGAACATTCATACCATTTGAATAGTTACGTCTATTTCGAATGTTATGGGAATTATTTTTGCTGCTTGAATAGTTATTATTATTTTGCAAATTACTATATGGAAAGCTATTTGCATGTTTATAATTTACTAGTTGGATATCTTTCAATAAATTATTTTGTAAATAAAACGTGTAAGCTGTATTTATTGAGCTTATATTATTTTGCAGTAAAATAGATTTAATATGTACTGGTAAATAATTGACATAAACATCAAAAATTAATTTTTCGTTATTTAAGGGAGTATACATTTCATTGGGTTCTAAAGAGTATTTCGTGTTCATTTGGCTTAATATCATTCTTAACTTACAATGTAACTCTTCAATGTTTATGGCTTCGATATTAAGAGCATCTATTCTTAAATGAAAAAACGTTCTCTTTATTCCAAATTCTTCTTTAAGTTTGCTCAAAATATCATCCCAGGTAGGATTAACTAATGTCTCAACTGCTCTTAATGCGTTTCCCTGTAAACGGTTGCTAAGAACTCTTTGCAAAGTACCTATGTGCTCAATTGGAGTCAATTGGAGAACGGTTGAGACGTCTCGAAAATAATTACTAAGTGAGTACTCACTACTTCCAGTAAACGGCGGTAGGCTCCTCGCTTCTCGTAAACATTCAGCAAGTGTCAACGCCATTGCTTTGTTTTTGCTGCACTTCTGCTTCCGCTTCAGTTCTGCTTCCGCTACAGTTTGTGCAAACTGCTCTTGTGTTGCTGTTGTTGTCGATTCTCTCGCTTTGCTGATTTTGAAAAGTTTACAATGCAAACGATGATTATGTATTTTTTTTTTTGTTGTCTCTCAAGATGAAATGATTCTTTTCGGTATATTAAATATGGTATTGCTCTATTCTCTTTTTTTTCAAGTTCAAATGCAGGTGAAAATATGAATTTATGTCTTTTCAAGGTCAGATGAAAGTCACTTATTTTCGTTAGAACATATGTGGTTTTGTTGTTGTAATATATTGTTCTCGTTGCATTGACTTTAAAATTTTTGTTTCTTTTATATGCAAACCACGTTTGTAATTCGAACACTATTTTTTGGAGTTTTTTTTTTTTTTTCTTTTTTTTCTTTCGATAAATGTTTATTTCACAATATATATGTGTGGTCAAATTTAAGAACAAACTCAAACCACAAACACAAAGTACTTATTTTAGTAGCATTAAGTTTTGAAGTGTACTTTTCATTTATTTATTTAATTAAATCACAAAAAGTTATTAATTTGCTTTGCACGCAAAATGTTCGGTTTGGATACGAAAATTTAACACAACGTATCCCATCCTCGTCGCCAGATATATTCAGCAGAATTAAATACTGAATGTTGCGGTTGAAAATACAAATATATGGATCTTTATTCTTTGATCATTACTCTTCAACTGAACTAACGATTATCAAAATTCTGTTAACAACGTTGAGTTCAAACTTAAAACTAAGTATTTAAAATTAACAGTAAATCTTATTCGAGAGTGAGAGCGAGAAAGGAAAGAGTTTGACATATTTATATATAACTTATATGCCTGGATCTTAAAAATACTTAAACTTAAAATTGTAATAAACATTTCTAATCCTTGAATATACAAAGGAAAGATAAAAATTGTGCACTTGCACCAAAACTAAAATACAGTCCACTGAAGAAAATATAAATAGAAGAAAATATAATTTGTACGCTTACATTTACATATATAAATTCATATGTATGTATCCAAACACAAATATACGATAAGAATGTCAAGTGCATTCGACGCACAAAAGTAGGTAATTAAATGTAAGGAACGTTCGCGAGCAACATTAAAATATTGAATCGGTTGATCCTTTATCAGTTGTAAAAATATAAACACACATAAATTGCAGCGCATACGGGAAACACTAAGGCAGTCTGCACACGGGTCGTATAGCTTTAGACGCGTATTAGATGCTACATACGAAAGTTGTACGCTTTGATGCCGCACACGTGCATTTAAATGGAGGGCTGTATACGAGTCGTCAGCTCCGCGAATTCGTCAAAGCAAACTAGCTGCAAATCGCTTGGCGTATAGCAGTGTTGGTAGCTAGGCGTACGTACGCTTAGAAAAGAGCGAGAAGAAGAGGTTTGTTAACGATTTTCCGTGTGTGTGCATGCAGTTCATAAAAGAAAACGATACACAATAAAATTCGTGCAAATAATAGAAAAATAACTATAAATTAATTAAAGAAATAATAATTTTGCATCACTTAACATTTTTTGCCTGATACTTTGACGCTTTGAAGTTGCTTCGTGTGTAGATCTTGAGGCGTAGAGGAATCGTTGCTGCATATAAAATTGTATACGCGTTTAAAGCTATACGGACCGTGTGCAGACTGCCTAAAATGTCAATGCTGCAAAGCAACCATTATGGTGCTACAAACAAAAAATACATTACCTATAAATATTCTTAACATGCAAAGATTTAGCAGAGGCCCACAACCATAATACCATAAGAACCAATGCACTGGTTTCTTATTTTATCTTTTGTAAATATACATACATACACACACACATATATGTACATATACAATTAGTTAGGAAACATAAAGTATTAATAAATATTGAGAATCGTAAAGACTCTTACCTAACACTCTTCTTCTTTATTTTTAACCGACTTCCAAAAAAGGAGGAGGTTATCAGTTCGTCGGAATATTTTTTTTTTTTTAATATGTTACTACATAACTTTGGACCACGTCAACCGATTTAGATAATTTGCAATAGAAAGGTAGTGTCTCAGAGGTGGTTCCATACTAATTTGGTTTAGATCCGATCATTGGACCATGAAATATATATACGTATATATATTTTTCCAAGTCGGTTTTTTTTGCTAAAAATTACTTGTATTTTATATGCTTTACTTGCCCCCACCAAAGGTAAGGGGTAAAGCATTTAACAATCTTTATTCTTCTTTATTTACTAAAGTTTTACTTCCCCCCACCAGCGGTAAGGGGTAAAACTTGTAATATTGAAAGTACTAACCTCTTATTTTATTAAACTCTACTTCCCTCCACCAGTGGTAAGGGGTAGAGAATTTTAAAATAAGAGTATTTGTAGTTCTAGCATTGCTGAGAATTACTTGCTACCCCCCACACGAGGTAAGGAAAAAGTGACTCAGCTCTGCAACGTACATTTTGGTCAATCGAGCCTCGAAATCGACAATGAAAAGGACCGAACATTTTGGTCCATACGAGCCCAAGAGAAGTGCTCTGCGACAAAAAAGCCCTGTATTTGGTCAGGCACAATAAAAAACCCTATAAATTTATAGGCACAAGGTCAGTTTAGTCCATAAATGTATGTAAGCCGTCACAGCAAGAGACTTGACGCATTACTAACCAAACCTCTATGATTTAATAGGCTCAAAAAAGCCCTGTAATTGTACAGGCACAATAAAAAAAGCCCTATAGGTTATATAGGCAAAACAAAGCCCTGTATTTGTACAGGCACAATAAATAAAGCCCTATCAATTGTAAAGGTAAAGGACATTTGGTCCACACTTGTATATAAGCCGTCCAAGCAAGAGTCTTGACGCAGTACTAAAAAAGCCCTATGATTTTATAGGCAGAATAAAAAAGGCCTGTAATTGTACAGGCACAACAAACGAAAAAGCCCTATAAGTTATATAGGCAAAACAAGAAAAGCCGTGTAATTGTACAGGCAAAACAAAAAAAGACCTGTGATTGTACAGGCAAAATAAAAAAAGCCCTATAAATTTTATAGGCACAAAAAAAGCCCTGTATTTGTACAGGCACCACACAAAAGCCCTGAATTTTTATAGGCACAATAAAAAAAAGCCCTATAGATTGTATAATAATAATAATAATAGATTGGCGCTTACACATATGTTAGTGTTTGGCCGAGCTTCCCCTCCGATTTGTGGCGTGCGCCTTGATGTTGTCACACAAAGCGGAGGGACCTACAGTTTTACGCCGACTCCGAACGGCGATTGTTTTTTTATGAGAAGCTGTTTTCATGGCAGAAATACACTCGGAGGTTTGCCATTGCCTGCCGAAGGACGACCGCTGTTAAGAAAAAACCTTTTTTCTAAATTTTTTGCGATGTTGCTTTGACCAGGGTTTGAACCCAGGTGCTGCGGAGTGGAAGCAAGCACTGCTTACCACTACACCACAGCGGCCGATTGTATAGGCACAATTAAATTAAACAAGCCCTATCAATTGTATAGGCATATCCGATTTGTAAGTCATTGAAGCACGAAACTTTGCGCATAATCGATTTATTGTAATCCAAAAGAGCAAACATCGGCTGTGAGTCGAGGCACAGCAAGGTCAACAAGGCGACCAAACCAATTACCTCCAACGGCTCTTTTTGAGAAGAAAAAACAATATACAATTGATTAAATCATTTAATGAAAAAAAAAGATGGCAGAATCTGGTGAAGTTGTAAAAGCCAATAATTTGAAAAGAAAAATTCAGACAGAAATAGCTCGATTTTGGAAACTGGAAAAATGGGCCAGAGAAGAAACTGCCGAGGAAGGACCAGGAGTATTTCTGGAAATCCTTGGAAAGATTTATGAGTCACTTAATGATCTATAACACGTATACCAAAATGAAGTTTGACATCATTAAAGACTATTTTTTAGTATGCCATTCTAAGATTTTTGCTTGCGAGGACGAAATGCTAATAATAAAGAAATTAGCTCAAGAAATTAATAACAAAAACGCAGAGGGGACAGTTTGCACTTCTAATAATAAAATGGAGGCGGATGCCAAATAAGAATGGGTCTTGCCAGAAATTAGTGCATCGTGCACCAAAAGTGTCAGAGTAGCTGACACGGTGAAAATGCATAAAGATGCCATGCAAGAATTCGTTTGTCCCCCGGCAGGTCCACATTTTGCCAAATTATGGGACAAAATAGTGATGGTGGTCGCTGCCGAAAAAACGTTGACGCAACAAGAAAACACATGTTTGAAGCAGCAGAACGCAGAAAGCAGTTATCACATCAAACTAATGCAGGAAGTAGATATTTGCCTGCAGAGCTTGTGTGAAGATGCAACAGAACATAATGCAGGAGAAGTTTGTGACGCTGAAAGCGAAATCGATGATTATTAAGAAGTCAAGGAAGTCCACGAGGTCGATGCAAATTATAATGAAATCACTGTCCCTGTGCTTAACGGTGGATGCAATATACGAGAACACAACACTCAATCTACTGGAGCAAATGTACTGAATAAATCTCCAGACAAGGAAGTTAAAAATCGAGGCAACGTTGAGCAGCATGCAGTAAAATCTACATCCAAAACAGCAGCAAATTTAAATAAATCAGAGACCAGCAAACCTGATAAAAAGTCTAGTATCAAACATTCTGGTACCAGTACAACGCGCAGTCAGATGATGAGATACAATATATCGATCACACAACGGGTAATAACACCACTGATACAGTTAAATGGCAAACTCCTAGGCCCCCGGCAAGCCCACCTTTTGGCAAAATGTGGGATAAACATCATAAACGGCAAAAAATGCAAGGCGAGTTTCCTGAGATTTGGCGTAAGAGGAAGAAATTAACACGTCGAAGGTGGAGGAACTCCTGGGGTAAATTGGATTGGATTTCCTGTCCACAACAAATTTAAAATAAATATTTTGAAGGTAAAAAATAATTATTAATTTGAAAAAAAAACATTAACACTTTTTAGCCCATGGCAGTATGTTCAAATATCTTTGAAGATGGATACATATCTGCCTGAGTAATAACATTAAATATAGCAAGAACTTTTAAAAAATATGTATACAGTACATATATAATCACTTTTTTGCCCTCGGCAATATGTTCAAACATCTTTGAACATGTGTCAATACATACAAACATACATATATGCCTGGGTCTTAAAAATACTCAAACTTAAAATTGTAATAAACATTTCTAAAGGCCTGTATGCAGCTCTCAAGAAAAGCAAAAACTCCATATAAAATGACGTACAAGAAATGGCTAAGAAATTTTCTTGAGTCAAATTTCCTTAAGGCAGTACGCAGTTCTTAAGAAATTTGCTACGCTTTCTACTACGGTTTTCTAAAGTTTTTTTTGTGAAAAAGAGCACAAGGCAACCCAGGTTTGCAACAGAAATATATGCCCGTTCCAATATTTCTTGAGGAAAGAGTGAGGCAACAGGCTGTGAAGTATCAAAAACGTCAAAATTCCTTGGACACATACACGAAATAATTGCAATCTTTTCTTGACCGTTTTCTTGAGAGCTGCATACAGGCCATTATCCTTGAATATACAAAGGAAATATAAAAATTGTGCACTTGCATCAAAACTAAAATACAGCCCACTGAAGAAAATATAAATAGAAGAAAATATAATTTGTACGCTTACATTCACATATGTACATATATAAATTCATATGTATGTATCGAAACACAAATATACGATAAGAATGTCAAGTGCATTCGACGCACAAAAGTAGGTAACGGAACGTTCGCGAGAAACAATAAAATATTGAATCGGTTGATCCTTTAAAATATAAACACACATAAATTGCAGCGCATACGGGAAACACTAAAATGTCAATGCTGCAAAGCAACCCTTATGGTGCTACAATCAAATAATAAAATTATAGATAAAAAAACTAAAACCTCCCTATTATAATTGCCTTTCGTACTGTCATCAGGTATGTAACTTGAGAATAGAAATCGCTGCATCTTTTAGGTGTATCAATATTACATAGTTACATCCCGAGCTAATAAAAGGAAGGTAATAAAAATACATTACCTATAAATATTCTTAACATGCAAAGATGTAGCAGGGGCACACAACCATAATACCATAAGAACCAATGCACTGGTTTCTTATTTTATAAATATACATACATACACACACACACATATGTACTTATACAATTATTTAGGAAACATAAAGTAAGAAAATTGTATCTAAAGAAGAATTATTTAATAAATATTGAGAATCGTAAAGACTCTCACCTAACACTCTTCTTCTCCATTTTGTTTTATATGCTTTACTTCCCCCCCACCAGAGGTAAGTGACAAAGCATTTAACTATTTTTATTCTTCTTTCTTTATTAAACTGTACTTCCCCCCACCACTGGTGAGGGGTAGAGAATTTTAAAATAAGAGTATTTGTAGTTCAAGCATTGCTGAGAATTACTTATTACCCCCCCACCCGAGGTAAGGAACAAGTGACTCAGCTCTGAGAAGTGCTCTGCGATAAAAAAGCCCTGTATTTGGCCAGGCACAATAAAAAGCCCTATAAATTTAAAGGCACAAGGACAGTTTAGTCCATAAATGCAGTAAGCCGTCACAGCAAGAGACTTGACGCAGTACCTACTAAAAAAAGCCCTATAAGCTACATATATAGGCAAAACAAAACAGCTCTATAAATTATATAGGCAAACTAAAAAGCCCTGTAATTGTACAGGCACAATAAATAAAGCCCTCTCAATTGTATAGGCAATACACTAATAATAGAAAATATTAACAAAAACCAACAAAACCAACAACCACATGATCAAGTGAATTGCAGCGGAATAGCTGCGCTTGATTTTAGTTGGCTTAACAAGTGAAATAGTGGAAATAAGCAACAAGACGAACTTAGCACAGTGCGTAGGCAACTGGCTGAGTCAGTGGGATCTTCGGTTCGAATCCTATTGAAAGAAGTCTGATGAGGAAATGTGGTGATTTCCGAAATAGCTATCACTTCTACCATTTTTGAAATTATTGTTGCTTTTCCACAATAAATTTTCATTAAAAAACGGCCTCGAGCTCAATAAAAATTGTTGAATATTTTAAAAATAGTTCTTGAAAACCCCCAATTTTTTTGACCACGTTTTTTATAGAGAAGTAAACAAGGATTATGGTATAATTTTGATTCCCTAATTTACTGGTATTCACTATGCAAATCAACTTCAAAAAGTTCAGCTGTTAATAGCTAAGTTAGCTTTAGGACAATCTTGACCATCTTATATATAGAAATGCTAAGCCCGTTTCTTTAGCTTTAAAACGACGTTAGGATGAAGTCTCAACGATGAGCAAAACTCGAGATATAACGATTTGAAGAAATACATGACTAGTCAGAATCACGAAAAAATGCAAATTTTATGAGCTTATTTGATGTATAGAACCCATACAAAAAATTTGAAGCGAATCGGAGCCATGACATTTTTTTTGTACGAAATCCGTCCGACTTTAAAAAGAGTGGCTCAATAATCCAAAGATAAACATGGTTTCTTTAGTAAAGTATGCGAAAATGACTGCGGAATCTTCTTTTATACGCTACGAAAAATGCGTTACGATATCTCTCAAGTTTGTTTCTGGAACTTTATCATCCATTGCTCCACAAAAACTATAACAACCCTGCAAACCATTTTTTGAGAGTATTCTGAGTGGTAGAGAAATTTTAAAGAACTTGTAAGGATCTCATCCGATTTTTTGCCTAATTTTCTAAAATTAAATTAACTGTGCCCACTTCGATTGTTTTACGAAATTTCGGAAGAAAATCGGTAAGTCAATGAAAATAACGCTGCTATGTGAAGATTTTCTTGCAGATTTTTTTCGGAATTGTCTTTATTTTTCGTACAGAAATTTCTTTACGAGTTTGTGTTAACCACTTCATATAATTTTCTTTGAAGATTCGTAAGAATTCGTTAAGGAAATGAGATTTTCCTAAAGATTTCGTTAAAATTTCGGGACGTTTGGTTTGCAGGGAAGGAGAAAATCACACTTTGACCAAAGTAAATTTAAGGATTGATAATAGCCATTCCAGTAAGTCTTGCATATTTTAGCGAACGAGCGAAAAAAATTACCTTAAAAATTACGTATCAACCATTCTTATTGCGGATAAATTATGAAAGTTACCTTTTAGAGATATGCTGGTGTTTGTATGTATGAATATACTAAGTATACACATACATATGTATTCATAAGTATACAAGTTAGGTAATCCAACATTTAGACAATTCTTTTTGATATACATATCGTCGTCTAAAAATTATATTTGCTCACACAATCTCTTGGCTCAATCCTTATCCATTCGTAATGAAATATACTAGCCAGAAATGCGATTGCTTTATAAAAAAGAGAATCATTTTGGAAATATGAGTGTTTTTACTCTCTATAAAATAATTTATGCAACCTCACATACGCGGTTTTGAATTTTGTTGATACGCGGTTTTGTACTTTAAACGACGATATTATTTACATATGTGACACGTAAAGTTAAAAGGGACCTACGGTCAGAAAAAATCAGTTTTCACTTTTTCATGATTCTTATAGGAAACGGGCCACTCTTTCCAATGCAATAAACCGCTTTCTATCTGAATTAGTTTTTTCACAATTTCAGTTCAAAGTTAGGTACTTTCACAAAAAAAAAGTACAAAAAAAAATTAAATCTGACAAACTATTCCGAAATTAATAAAATTCGCTTGAAACTCGTTACTCGGGCGTTTTCGAACATCGGATTCGTAATCACTGACCTCGTTTTCGGTGTCAACGACATTTTTGAGTTTCACATGAATCCAAACAAATTTTAAATTTTTTCCGCCATATTGGATCCGCCATTTTGAACATCGGATTCGTAATCAGTGACACCAAAAACCCCCGGGTAACGAGTTTCAAGCGATTCCGATCAATTTTTAAAAAAGTCATCCGCCATATTGGATCCGCAATTTGGAATTTTGGAAAACTAACATCGAATTCGTAATCAGCGACCCGAAAACCCCCGAGCAACGAGTTTCAATCCATTAAAACGTTCAGAAGCATCAAAATCAACTTGGTAAACTTCTAAGTCGTTTTTCTCGAAATCTTTTTTTCTGAGCGTAGGCCCCTTTTAACTTTACGTGTCACATATATTATATTATAAATCAACACTGAGTCCATCTTTACATGATTTTATTACAAGCAAATTCGACTGTTAATTTAAAAAGGAAGACAGTTATAATTCTTTAATTTTTATGGGTTCGGATACTGCATAAGCGCACTTTATTATTTAAAAAAAATCTATATATATAAAATTAAGTGGCAAAACTTCCTGTTCGCATATACTCCTCCTAGACGGCTTGCCCGATATCAAAGAAATTTTCAGGGGTGATTGGGGTCTGTGTGGAGGGTGCACATAAGAAATTTCATGTGTGTATCTTTGCACGTTTTGCAAAAACAAAAAAAAAAAAAATTAATTCTGTTTGGCTTTACGTGTTTTTTTCGGATTTCTATCATTCCTAGAGGGCTTGCCCGATTTCAATGAAATTTTCAGGGGTGATTGGGGTCTGTGTGGAGGGTGCACATAAGAAATTTCATGTGTGTATCTTTGCACGTTTTGCAAAAACAAAAAAAAATAAAATTAATTCTGTTTGGCTTTACGTGTTTTTTTCGGATTTCTATCATTCCAAGACGGCTTGCCCGATTTCAATGAAATTTTCAGGGGTGATTGGGGTCTGTGTGGAGGGTGCACATAAAATGAAATTTTCAGAAGTGATTGGGGTCTGTGTGGAGGGTGCACATAAGAGATTTCTATCATTCCTAGACGGCTTGCCCGATTTCAATGAAATTTTCAGGGGTGATTGCGGTCTGTGTGGAGGGTGCACATAAAATGAAATTTTCAGAAGTGATTGGGGTCTGTGTAGAGGGTGCACATAAGAAATTTAATGTGTGTATCATTGCACGTTTTGCAATTAATTCTGTTTGGCTTTACGTGTTTTTTTGGATTTGTATTATTGTTTTGCCGCAAGATTGGCAGTCCTGCCTTTTACTAATAAATAAATAAACAGAAACAGCTGGCGAATGTTTACAATTATTAAAAAACATTTGACAACAACATTGTGTGTTTTTTCCAGATTTAATTCATTCGATTTGCTACATTTATTCGAAAAGAATACTTTAGAAAATGCCTCCACTACGCAGACGTAATACGGTTGGCAGGCATACGCGTGATTCACATCGAATGTCAATAAGGAGAAGAAATCAAAGCGAAGAGCAACGCGCTCAAGTGAATGCCCGAGGTAGAGCGGTGTACAGAGAGCGGCGTGCACAGTTTAGAGCTGAATCCGCAGACAATCAACGGCCAAATTATCGCCAAGGCAGAGTTCCGCTTCGTCTTCGCGATCAAATGGAACATGTTGGCTTTCACTACGATCCTGACTGCGACTACAGCCTACATGGTTCCATTGGAGCAATGGATATTATTTGTAAGCATTGCAATGCAGCGAAGTTTCGAGGAGAAACAGCTGGCATGTGCTGCTCCGGTGGCAAAGTGAAACTGCCTGCATTGGAACCGCCACCAGAACCATTACTCCATTGCTCACTGGAGAATCGCCGACATCTAAGCATTTTTTGCAGAACATTCAAGCATACAATTCATGTTTTCAAATGACTTCTTTTGCTGTACATATTTGTATAGTAGGGAGATTTTTTTCAAATTATATAAATATACGTTATTTGAATATTGAATTAATACACGTTTGAGGAAAGGGTGCGATAGTAGACTCCAGGTTTAAGATCATAAATTAAATTTCCAAGAGAAAGTCGGTTCTTTACATATTTTCTAATTACCTTCGAAAATATATTAACTCAAAAAAAAAATAAACAATGCTTCATAGATCGATTTTTTTTAAATCTAACTTCATAAAGTTCTTTAAAAATATTTTGTAAATGAGGCCATAAGAGCTTAGGGGGAGAGTTACAACACAAAAATAAATTTAAGGCGCAGCGAAGCACGCCGGGTAATTGCTAGTATATATATAATAATAAAAATAAAAATCGAGGTAGATCGTCGGTAAAGCGGAGTAGCATAGTAAATTTCCAATTTTCTCGACGATCGTTAAAGTTCTAACCCTGATCAGAGCCATAGGCGCAGCCAGAATGAGATTAAAGGGTTTGGGAGGGGTGGGAGGCTCGAAACTATTAAGTTGTTCGAGCATGGAATTTTGCCTTCGAAAATGCCTTTTCTATGGTTTTCAACAAAGGAGAGTGAGTATGCTGGCAAAAATTTCAGTAAGCATCCATTATTATCCACCATATCTCTTATTTCTTGTAGTTTATGAATTCTGGCATTTTCCTTAACTAAATGAATGAATGAATTTTGTAAATCTGATCTTGGGCGTAGCTCGGGCGCCCTTACATGCGAGTTTTCCTATGCGCGTAGCCAGAATGAAATTTATAAGGAAGATCGAGGATAATGCCAAAATTTAAAAATCCAAAGAAATATAAAAAATATGGTGGATAATGGATGCGCACTCTCCTATGTTAAACCCCATAGAAAAGGCATTTTCGAAGGTAAAATTCCATGCCCGATCATTATTAAGTGACACAAATACTGAGCGCAACATACACACAGTGCGCGAAATAATTTAGCCGCAGACCTTTTTTGAAAAAAAAAAAGATAATTAAGTAAAAGATTTATGTAGTTATATTTAGTCATTTTCATCATTTTTTGCTATCTTGTAATTACATACAACATAATAATAAAAAACTTTAAACATTTCAGAATTTGTCTATCAAAAAAAGAAATTCCTTATAATAAACGCGAATTAAATTTAGCCACAGGCTCTCTTTTAACCAGGAAATTGTTAACATATGGGTTAAAGCTGTTAATATTTTGTCCGTTTTCTGGCATCGTGTAGAGCAGTAGTGTCCAACCGGTAGCTAGCGGGCGCCTGGTAGCTCGCGACCTAAATTTTAGGCGCCCTCAAACAAGAAGATGAACAGAATATTTTGTATTGAATTGAAAAGTTTAACAATTGGAAGCTTTTTTGGTACATAAGTAGGCTTTTATTTTTGAATTTTCGCGAACTCATTCACTTCTTATCTTTCTATGCTAGACATGACAGAATCTCTGTTTCAGGATTTTCAAAACAAAAACAGCGTAATCTCAGCAATAAAAGTGTCGTTATCTGATGACCTACCAAACTATATTCATGGCCAAATAAAAGCGATTTCAAGAAATGTGACTAGGTTTCCTAAAAAATGTATGAGTCGACCGATGTTTCAGACTCTCCGCACTTATTAGTGTTCACCAGAGTGGTATTTACTGATTTTTCTGCTAAGGAGGCACTGTTAGTCAATCTGACATTGGAAACTCGTACTCGTGGGCAAGATATACATATATAACGTTGTGAAAAAGAAGGAAAATCTGATTGCAAAAACACTCAACCTTGACAATGTTATGAGCACGATCGTTCGTATTGTGAATTTGATTCGCGGATGACCGTTAAAGCATCGGCAATTCAAAGCCTTGCTCGATGAATTTCAGAGTGAATTCGGTGAAATATTCTACCACTCTAAAGTAAGATGGTTGAGTCAATGTAAAGTGCTCTCAATATTTGTAGCTTTAATGACAGAAATAAAGATTTTCCTGAAATCCACAGGCAGCATTTTTAACTGATGTGACTGCAAAACTAAATGATTTCAATACAACTTTTCAATCTCGAAATCGATGTATGGATAGAGCAGTTGACAAAGAAAAACTTTCAACATTTCCAGACGTTTACTCTTCTGGAACAGGCTTTTTCACAAGTAATGGTTATAAAAAACAAATACCGAAACGTACTGACTGACGAACATGTCAAAAATAGCAGGATTTTAGCCTGCACAACTGTGCAACATAAACCAGATTTTAAGAAGTTATCTGAAAATATGACGATTCAAGCATCATATTAAGTTTATTCGACATGTACTGCGATCATATGATTTGAAATCGGTGCGATTTGCAAACTATTTTTTGATTATTTTTAGGGAAAGTAATAAATATATCAAATGAAAACGGCGAGAAACACATAACTTACGTCATGTCTCTTGATTCAGTGCCAAATTTTGCCGTTTTGTTAATCAATCTCCGAAGAAGGTTTCGCAGATCGCATCGATCTCAAATCGTACGAATTGCAGCACATTCCCATATGGTTACAATAAAATGAATGTTCTTCATTAAAATATTATGCACTGTTATTAATTTAACTTAACTGTATAAACTTTAATAAAAAATAAACATTTTAAAAGGATCAGTTAGTAGAATATATACATTGAATATCAGAAGAGTGAAACGAGTTAACGCACTTAAGATTGAAGTTAAGCTAGCGGTGCCCGCGTATTATAGCAATAGTTTCAAAGTAGCCCTTTGTCCAAGTTCTGTTGGACACCACTGGTGTAGAGCAATGATTCTACGCCGAAGGCTGTCGAACATTGTTTTGATTTTGGCTTGAGGGAGATTTTCCCATGCCGCCGTAATAGCGTCCTTTAATTCGTCTTTGCTGTTGAATTGTCGACCTTCCTTGTAGACTTCTCGAGCCAAAATCGACCAGACGTTCTCTACGATATTCATATCCGGTGATTAGGATGGCCAGTTATTAAAAATATTGATGGCTTGCTCCCTGAAACTTGCCAAGGGTGATCTAGCTACGTGGATGGGCGCATTATCTTGCTGTAGTTGCCAGCCTAATCCAGCGCACTCGTAGCCATAAGCAGGAAAATTGGGTCCAACCATCTCCTGGTATTGAATGGCAGTCATTCGCGTTGAAATGAGTGACAATGATAACTTCTCCAAGTAACCGATAGCACCCAACATCATCACAGAACCACCGCCTGATTGCCGCTTACTACTTACTTTCGTTTGTGCGTAAATCATGCCATCAGAAAAAATTATTTCGCGCCATTGATCAGTCCAGTGAATATGATCTACAGCAAACTTTATACGTGCTTCAATATTGGTGCGAGTTAACAGTGGCTTTTTCTTAATTTTTTTTTTAAACTTTAGGTGTTAGCAGCTGCCCAAAATTTGCCGAATCCGTCGAAGACAAATTCTTAAATTATTTTCAACTTTTAATTGGCTCGCAGACTTTAAGCTATTAGAGGCACTGCGAAGTAAAAGTAGTTTTTGAGCTGATGACATGGTTAATGGTCGGCCAGTGAATTCAAATAATAATGGTTAGTGTGACTGCGGCTAAACTTAATTCGCACTGGTTGACTGGAATTAAAATAATAATGGTTAGCGTGCACACATAAGTGACTGCAACTAAACCTAATTCGCACTGGTTGCCTGGAAAATATGCAAATATTGTACAAAAATCAAGAATGGAAAATATTTTAAAGAAATATGAACTGCACTGTTACTATTAAAGAATGCCGATCATCTTGTCCAAAATCCGAAGCAAAACAGTAATTTGAAAGTGAGTTTTCTTTTGAAATATTAATGCGGCTAAATTATTTCGGGCACTGTAGATAGTGAAATTGAAGAAAGTAGTATCGCACTAATTAGTCAAAATGACTGTGCGAACTATGTTATGGACGTGATCATCCAAATTCCGGAAGCGGCGAATGGACAAGCTCTTCATTAATTTTATAAACTATGACTTATTTTCAGTTTCACCATTTAATTTGTATGTAAATGGTCACCTTTTCCTTGGCATCTGAAGACGAAAGTGATATGGAGTGCGAAATTTGAATAAGTATATTTATAAATCGTCGTCCTCGTATAATGAGGGAACGACGTAATTGTTTTACATATTACGTGGTATAGGTTTCGTTTGACTAAACAATCAGCTTGGATGGTACTTGAACTGATTAGGAACGAAAATCGGCACAAAACTAAGAAGTAAGTAAACATTAAAGTACCTTCGATTACAAATTCTGTTATTTTTTGGTAAATATTGTAGAAACGGTGCGATGTCTCCCGAAGTAACGCTTTTACTAACACTGCGTTTCTTTGCAACTGGCTGCATGCAAAGAACTGGCGGTGACCTGTGTGGCGTTTCAAAAAGTTCTTCCTGTCGCGCAATAAGGAGAGTGTGTCACAACATTGCGTTGTTAAGACAACGCTCTATAAAATTCCCCTTGGAATTAGAAAGCCAAAGAGAAATTCAGAGACAATTTTATAAAGTAGCAAAGTTTCCACGCGTGCTAGCGGCCATGGACTGCACACATGTAAAATTACTATCTCCAAGTGAGTACATTAAATAATTTCAACTAATGAGGATTATTTAACATGCGTGACTATTTAGGTGAGGATGAAGCGGAACTCTTCCGAAACCGAAAAAACTACTTTTCAATTAATGTGAAGTTTTGTGACAGAAAACTGAACATCATGGACATCGTAGCCCGTTGGCCAGGCTCGTCACATGACGCAATAATACTTACTAATTCAAGAATATTTAGCCGATTTGAAGCAGGGAATGCAATAGTCGTTGCCGACCGTGGCTACCCTCACAATCGGTGGATAATGACACCCTTGTTAAAAGTACAAACTCCGGCTGAGGCGTTATATAACGAATCGCAAATCAGAGCTCGTAATTGTGTTGAACGTCAATACGGTGTGTGGAAACGAAGATTTCCAGTTCTTGCGCTGGGAATACGAATGAATCTCAGGGAAGTGGAATGTATAATCGTTGCAACCGCCGTTTTACATAATATTTGCAGCTTAAACAACGATTGTGTCGCTCCAGCAGTCTGCGAAAATGAAATATATAATATTATCGATACAATTGTTGAAGTACCCATAATCTCAGCTACGGTTGCCAGACGTACTAATTTTATCAGTACAGTACTGATTTTTCAACTCTTGTACTGATTTTATTCATTCATTCAATCAGTACGCTGATGTCCTGATTTTTCAAAATTTGTACTGATTTGAACTGAATTTTCAATTAAAACAAAATTTTTAGGATTTTCTTAAGATTTTTATATAACGATGGAAGTTACTTAAACTGTACTCTAAAAAGTAATAAGAAAATAATTTAATTATAGTTGTTTCAGAAAATGTTTGATATGCCCAACAAAAAGATTAATCGTTTCATGGGCATATCGCCGAGGCGTCACGTACCAATTGTGATAATATGATGCGAGTATAAATTATTTAAAAATATAACTGACGTTTTTTGTCGAGGTTTGTTACATATCTCGAAAATAATTTTCAGTTTAATAACAAAAAAATTTAATAATTGAATGGCTTTTGCCTAAAACTTACAATTCTGTTTTTTTGAATTTACTGACATTATAAAATAGTTTTGCATACACGGCATAGAGTAAGATACTCTTTTTAGCGAATTCTTAGTCTTTAAAAGTTTTTGCGTATTGGAAAAAATTAATTTCAGCAATGAGGAAGTATGGATGACGTCCGTAATAGTGGTACTTTTCCACAGTTTGGAAAAAATAGGAACTTTGTTTTTTTTCAATACCACACTCAAACCAAGCAACGGAGAGGATCTTAAGTATAAAGTTTATTTACTGGCGCAAAGAGAGAAACCAGCTTCTAATTATAATTTTTGGAAGTGAACTTCAAATTAATAGTAATTTTAAAAGGAAATGATTAGAATACTGAAAATGGAAATGATTACATTATTGCTATTCAAAAATGTCATAAATATGAAATAATTTATTGACTCCTGTGTAACACGAATGTTAAAATGAATAACACTTTTATTTTTTATGAACTATATTTAGTTTATATACCAAATACTGAGGTTATTCACACTTGCCTGGTTATCCGGTTATATTTGTTATTTAGTTTACAGCAACAAAATACACTACAGCATAATAATTTTTAACCGGATATCCCATGAAATGAACTTTTCTCTCAAAGTTTACACTGCTGGCAAATGTATATAAGGATTAAAATTTAAAAACTAATTAATACAACTAAAGTAAAATCTGTGGAAAATTAACAATAAAATACTTTTTTCGCAAAATCTATAAAATGACCCTTTTATTTCTCAAAAAAAAACTGGGTAACAGTTAATCGTCGCCACGCTGTAAACATCTTTATAAAATTCAGGAACACATTTTAGTATTTATGTAAATACTGATAGGGCACATATGCTTGTAAATATATTTTATGTAATTATTCAAAACCATATTTACCTATTTGAAAGTCAGAAACACATTCTACTACTTATATACATATGTTAATACTGATAAGGCACATATATGAGTGGAAGAAGGACCTATCTCGGCAGCCATTTCGAAAATGCCCTATCTCAGAAAACTTTTCAAGAACGCCCTACTGCAGGATTTATTGAATAACGCCCTATTTAAGAATTTTATTGAAAGCATTGTATCCAAAAATTTGGTTGAAGAACGCCCTATCTCAGAATGCGGTCAGCTGCCGATTCAAAAACGCCCTATCTCAGCACATTTTCAATGTATTTTCGTTTAAGATGGGGCTTTTTAAGCCGAGTTCTGAGATATGACGTTCTTCAACCAAATTTTGAGATAGGATGTTTTCAATAAAATTCTGAAATAGGGCGTTCTTCAATAAAATTCTGCTGTTTTCTGAGATAGGTCGATCTTACACTCAGCCATCGATATTCAAAACAAAAACCAAATAAATTCAATATTGAAACTTCCTTGGATATTAAACAAAAAAACTCAAAAAATATTACCAATATTATAAACTTTTCATTCAGAATTTACAATTTTTGTATGCAGTTTTATGGCTTATTAAATTTTAGTGGAATAAGGCGCATGTTTGAAGTTTCTAAAAGACCCCGTTGATTTTTTATAATTTTTTTGGTGACGGGGATATGAACTTTCTTCTATATAAAAATTTACTTTAAGTTTGTAGTTTGTGGAATTTTTCTAATTTTGGCATAAAATCAGTTTATGAAATGAAATTAATGTATTAAATAAATGCATGAAATGAACAATACTTTTCTAAATAATTAATTAACATTAAACAAACTGAAAAAATAGTTAATACCGTTCAAAGTGATACAATTCTATTATTTTGAACATAGGGGTATGTAGTGTTAAAATTAAGTATTTTCAATTGTTTTGAATTGATCCGCAAGTATTCGCATTTCAAGGGCAGGCTTTTCAGATGCAAATAGTTTTTGTAGTTCGTGAACAGCGTGGCGACGAATAACTGTTATCCAGGTTTTTTTTTGAGAAATAAAAGGGCCATTTATAGATTTTTCGAAAAAAGTATTTTATTGTTAATTGTCCACAGATTTTACTTGAGTTGTATTAATTAGTTTTTAAATTTTAATCCCTATTCGCATCTGACAGCAGTGTAAACTTTGAAAGAAAAGTTCATGTTGCAAGCAAGTCTTTTTCAGGTGTATTTTTTCAAAGGCTTTGTATAAAAAAAGACAAAAAAAGAAGAAAACTGTATAGGGTTGATCGAATGAATGGCCGTCCTAGTCAGCAGTTCCGAGTCTATTCGATTTTTGAGAATGAGGCCTTATGTTGGACAAAAGGGGAAGTATAAGGGATTCAAAATGGAGAGCTTACGGTTACAGAAGATATGGAACAAATTAACTGGCGACGACCTGCGTGCCAAATGATCTTTCTCTCAAAGTTTACACTGCTGGCAAATGTAAATAAGGATTAAAATTTAAAAACCAATTATTACAACTAAAGTAAAATATCTGGAAAATTAACAATAAAGGACTTTTTTCACGAAATCTATTAAGGACCCTTTTATTTCTCAAAAAAACCTGGGTAACAGTTATTCGTCGCCACACTGTACTTCTTTCAATTGGGTAATACGTAAAGTGTTCTCGATTTTCGCAAATTCCACTTCTTCTTCCACTTTTCTTTCCGTCCATTTAGACTTTATTTCTGCTAGCTTTGCCTAACTTGTGTGTTTTCTGTTTACACTTTCAGTGCACAGCTTTTTGTTTTTAGGCGTTTTCAACTGCATTTATGTGTAGTGCTCCCAAGGCTCATAATCTACAAACAAACAAGCAAATTAGAATTTTAAAATTATAAAACATTTGCTGCTACCTTCTTTTTCAGTTGTTGTATGATTTGGGGTTGGAGCACGAAGCCTTTTGCTTGTTGATTGTTCACGCAAGTCCATATCATCGATTACACAATCTGTGAATAGAAATATTTGCAACCGTTTGTTAATTTTCATTAGGCAGATTATGATATTTATTAATTGATGTCTTGCTACTTCAATAAACAAAATTCATTGTTCCTTCGTTTGGCTTTGCACCACTTGCTGGCTTCGAACATTTCGTTGCTGAGGATCACTTCCAACTGTTAAAGGCCAAACATACATAAACATACATGTTAGTCATAATCAGCGTTACCGCTTTGGTAATTTTTAACCAAAATTGGTTATTTTTTTCTTTCTATAACAGATTTGGTAATTTATTTTTCAATTTGGTAACTTTTTCGATTCGGTCCTACATGTCACATAGGTCAATAAAGGTTCTGATTCCACATTAGGAAGTGGCCCGTAAGCGTTTCCTTTTATATAAATACCAGGTAATCCTGAAAATTTCTCAAGGCGAAAAGGTGTTCCAGCGTTCCTTGGTTAAAAGACTGGTATGATCTATAAAACTGCTTGAAAGTGGTTATCACTATATCTACCGTGTCCTTTCCCGAGAGGTTTTGGGTGGTCATACCTTTCCCTGTCAGTTTGTCAGCTTTGCAGTTACTATCAATTTTCCATTGTACCCGGCAACCATATAACTCATAATTATCATTTGGCAATTTGCAACTACATACCTGAATGATCCAAATCTGCAGGATGTTTCTCGAATGGTAGGAAGTCGTTGTCGTATTTGGACTCCATTCCCTGCACTTGTTTCTCCGGAAATATCTCGCACAGTAATATGTCAATATGGGAAGCAGCTGGCTCTCTGGATGGACCTCTGCCCGTTCCATAGGCATACTTTTTGTGGTCTGCAGATCGTTTTTTTCATATCTGCTTTCAAGTTCAAATACTTTGTTCGCAGATTTTTTGCTGACCGTGGTGCCCCGGAGCACATCGAGTTGAAACTCTCCGCTGCATTTTCCCATGCTTTTTCTTTTCGTAGCTTTCCACTCCAACATATTTGCATTTTTCCGCACTAGGCTTAGCAAAGTACTAACTTCATCTGCTGAAAAATGTTTGGTTCGAGCTGCACTTTCCATTTTAAACTTTTCTAATATAACACCACAATTTATTTGTTTACATAAATCAGTTGTTATTTCTACTAACATCCCTGCTTTTAGATCTTTGGGTTGCCAAATCTGAATAATGATCAAACGCAGGAAACTTAAGTGCAAAGTTAAATAAAAATTAAATTTAAAATTAAATCCGAGTTAATTTGCAAAAGAAAAAATTTGGTGAAACCGACTGTTAGAGCCACTTGCATCATGTCTGGGTAACACTTTCCGCGAGTTAAACCTAATAATCGGCGTTATCGACTTCCTGTTATAAGAATGGCGTCGGTAACGTCGATAAAGATGTGCAACTAGGAGCAAGTGTTAGCTAGACATGGTGCAAATGGCTCTTAATAGGTTGATTTCCTCTTCCTAAACTCCATAATGTTTAATACTTAATTTAAGAATGTTTCATTTAAATTGAATAAAGTTTCATTGAATCTGAAACAGGTCTCATTTAATTTGAAAAAGGTTTCGCTTTATCTGAAACAGGTTTCATTTAATTTGAAAATGGTTTCGCTTAACATGAAAAAGGTTTCATTTAATTTGAAAAAGGTTTCACTTAATTTGAAAATGGTTTCATTAAAACTGAAAATGCTATAAATTTCAAGAACCTAAGTGAAGTCGGTAAGCTAATGAGAATATGTATGAATGTATGTACAGTCGGATGCCCATAGAAAATTTTTTTTTTGGAAATTTCAAGACCCTACCCCCTAATTTTGTTTGTTTTTATGAGAAATATTATTGCCTATTTTTATAGAGTTTTTAAAGGTCATTTCGAGGTCGCGACCTGTCGAATTAGGCCAGAAAATAGGATTTTGTAGATTCAGCAGTTTTTGAATGACTGTTTTTGATTCGAGTACAAAGATCGAATATGATATGGTATATAATAATTAAACGGTATATAATAATTTATTGTCGGACTAGGCTTGTTGGGATTTTTTATCGGGTAAATTAAAAGAAAAAACCATATTTCTCTTAATTTTTTAAATTGTGACCATCGATAATTTCTACAATTTCAAATATGGAGTACTATCTAAAATTAAATCCATTTTGAAATAAGTTGATAGCTCATTTACTGCAATCGCATAAAAATTGTCGAAGTTAGGGGACTTTTCTTAAATACAGGCTTTAATTTATATTGTGTATGTACCGGAATTTAAAATTTTTTAATCAGTGTGGCCAAGGATTTCATCAATATTTATTCAAAATTGATATATGCAATCGCTCTTTAGCAAAGAAGTGGTTTTTCAAGAAATTTTAGGAAAATGGGGGTGACACCGCCCTTTTATATGATATATACGTATCTCAAAAACTACTTGGCCGAATTTGCTACACACATTCGGTCTAGGCTTCTTAAGCGCCATATTGAAAATTTTTGAAATCGGGCTCCACCAACGTAATGGTAATTTCGAAAAACTCAAAGCTAGCTATATTTTTTAGGAGGAGTAGGTTTTGTCCGATTTCAAAAATATTCAAAACGGTACTTAAGGAGGCTAAGCACAATATATGTACCAATTTTGGTCGAGATCGGTCAAGTAGTTTTTGAAATACGCATATATCATATAAGTGGGCGGTGCTTCCCCAATTTTCATAAAATTTCTAGAAAACCGTTTTTTTACTAAAGGGAGAATGTATATATCAATTTTGAATAAATACACACATATAAATTCAAGGCCATATTTAAGAAAAGTCGCCTAAATTCGACTATTTTTATGCAATTGCAATAAATGAGGTATCAGTTTATTTGAAAATATATTTAATTTTCGATAGTACTCCATATTTTGAAATTGTAGAAATAATCGATGGTCAAAATTAAAAAAAAATAGGAGAAATATGGATTTTTTTAAATTTAGCCGATAAAAAATCCCAACAAACCTAGTCCGACAATAGATTATTATATACCGTTTTAAAGACCTATATATCCTCTTCCCATATCATATTCGAACTTTGAAATCGAATCAAAAATAGTCATTAAAAACTCATAAATCTACAAAATCCTATTTTCTTACCTAAATCGACAGGGCCCGACCTCTAAATGACCCTTAAAAAATCTATCAAAATAGGCAATAATATTTCTCATAAAAACGAATAAAATTAGGTGATACGGTCTTGAAATTTCCAAAAAAGCATTTTCGATGGGCACCCTAATGCAAATATCACATATGTATATGACAATAATTTATAATAAAAGTCATATCAATTTGTAAAACATGTTTCACCATTTAAATTAAGTAAATCTATATATATTCGTTTTTACGTTTAATATGGTTTACATTTAATTAAATTATTTCATTACAAATATTTTTTATATCCCTTCGACTTGTAAACAACAGCATTAGTTAGTATTATCAGAATAAAAAAATACAATTACGTCAAGTTTTATTAATAATGTGAAGCGAATCTTTTAGATTTCATACATTTGGTGCTAAAATTTTTCACCACTTTAAATTGCTGCACAACACTCAAATTGCCGGAAAAGCATTGTCCGCAACCCTAAGTCCTTTATAGGGGCCAAATTTGGAGAAAAAAGCTCAGTCTGATAACTGGACATACTGAGGTTCGAATTGCAACTGGCGGAAATTTTCATTTCTATTTTTTAAAAGTGACTAATCGCTTTTTGTACCCGTTCGGGTATAGAAGGGAACAAGACATCCTGGTTACTAGACATCCCGGTTTTCCAGGATTTGTCCTGATTTAAACAACTGGTCGTGGTGTCCTGATTTTGTATCTTCAGGCAAATGCCAAAAAGGTGCTTTCGCTACTCAAACAAAAGCTTCCAGAAGGGCTTTTGTAGGACGTACATACTTCTGAAGGCCTTTTGAAGAAGTTCTTTTAAAGCTGTTTTTAGTTTATAAAAATCATACTTCTTTTAGGAATTTAAAGATTTAAGATTCAGATCAAATATATTTTATTGAGACTTAAAATGCTTATTGAATCCTATTTGTAATGCTAAATAATATAAACGTATGCTTAAGGACGCATGCAGGGAAGCACTTTTTTCAGTTCTTATTGGGTAAGTCTTTTAGAATGGCTTCACTTCAGACAGCCTACCTAAATTATCTTTAGGTTATGCATATAAAAAATGGCACAAATGATCATGAAGCGCATTGTAGGATATGTGGAAATTTGCTAATGGTGGTAAGGCAAGCACTCAAGACTACGTTAAAAGTGCCAAAAATTTTTCCAAGTTACGTCACGGTCACGTTAGTTCTCTTATGATTAACTTGGAGGTTACACATATCAAGAACTGGAAAGCACGTTGCAATCCGCTCACACTTTTTATTAATACACCTGCACATACAACTTGAACTTCGTATTCATATCAATTTTTCCTTTCAAGCCGTGAGGCACCTTGGAAGTCAAGTCAAACAGCTGATCAGATTTAGTCTGTTCCCTTCCTTCGGGATTTCGTCAAAAATAGCCAGGAAGATATTACTGCAGGTATTATAAATATGTGTGTAGGAACGAGGTGAGAGTTTAAAGTGGTTGCCTTGACGACGGCATCCTGAAAGTAAAAGTGACTATCAAGTTGCGTGCGGCATGTGTCACAGCTGTCAATCCAAATGAATTTTGACAAGCAGTATATGTGATCAACTTGAAACCAAGTTGTTGATCGTGTGACTTCACAGTAAAAAAAAATTGAATTTGAGCGTTTCATCATCATCAATTACCTCTACGGGTTGTGTCACAAAACTACATTGCTTACAATATCAGAAAATAGTTCAAATTATGCAACGCCAGAACCAAAGAAACTGTATTTGTAGGCAATAAGGGTCCTGGTCGAATGGTTCGGGATTATGACAGTCCTATGTTAGTCGCATGTTCCTTTGCGATTGCTCTCGTAGTCATCCCGAATTAGTCGAATTTTTTTACAGGGTGGCTGTAGCCGTGTGCGCAAAGATGCTTGCCACAATTTGTTAATTTCCAGATTCCACGTGCAAATTAAATATCAGAGAGGGTAGGCTCAGAAAAATGCTCTCAGGTGCTGCCAAGAAAGCCCCAAAGACCTGATGGCTCTTGGACTGAAACCGAGGAGGAATCACTGGATCTGCTTCTAGGCACACACTTTCCGGGTGCCACGGACAGCAGGCCGGTACAGTCACAATTAATTGGAGATCATCCAGTCACTGGATATTTCATCACTAGGGAAAGGGTCATCTGGTCTATAGGGCGTTTAAGCCTTATAAATCACCAGGTCCGGATCGCGTTGGCAGCAAACTTTACAGCAAAGCTCAGCGTGGCTACACGCTATAATTACACTGTGGAACAAATTCAGGTTAGCAAAAGTTAGGTCGATTCTGAGAGTGAGGGGTGAAAATAGAGGCTAAATTAGAAGACCCGTATCGCGGCGTTTGTTTATGTTAGTTCGATTTTTTTTTTAATCGACCATCGAACTTTGCAGTCAAATGCCGATTTTCAGCATATTGTATATATGGTTTTTTGGCTATAACTCGTCGACTAATTGATATTTTTTCAATCTGTTGAACGTATTTTCCACAAAACTAAGTCTTTTTTGCTTTCTGTTTGATCTATAATATGCTCCTCAGTTTCTTCAATAAATTTCATTTGAAAAGAAAACAATCATAATACAAAACTTGCGTTTTCCAGCTTAATATTAATTTACTTCTCATTTCTTATGTACCAATTTTTTCAGTGTTGGTTTTGAAGAAACATTGAAAAAGAAATTATAAAAATATGGAAAAAATATAATTTTCAAATGTTAGTTATGAAAAGTTTTAAGTAAAAAAAAAAAGTTTTAAGTAGTCAAATATAACGAACACCAGTGGCGCATTTGCTGCGACCTCAAAATAGTTTCATTGATTACAGGCTTAACAGCATCTGGCCGTCCAAAATATCCGTGTTTTTTGTGCGATTGGGATTCACGATACGGAGAAGGTATTAAAGGAAGAAACCAGTACAAACAGCATAACTGGAATAGTCGCATTGGACGGAAATGGCCTAAAGACAATAGGCTACACGATAGGCTATTAAGCTGGAAAACGCAAGTTTTGTATTATGATTGTTTTCTTTTCAAATGAAATTTATTGAAGAAACTGAGAAACATATTATAGATCAAACAGAAAGCAAAAAAGACTTAGTTTTGTGGAAAATATGTTCAAAAAGCATGAACAAAAAAATTCCAACATTGGGCTTCATAAGCACTACAAAAATTTTCTAAATAAATTTTTTTAAAAATTTTAATTATTGCACAGGTCTCTAGCAATAATTTGGCTTTAACAGATTGAAAAAATATCAATTAGTCGACGAGTTATAGCCAAAAAACCATATAAACAATATGCTGAAAATCGGAATTTGACTGCAAAGTTCGAAGGTCGATTAAAAAAAAATTCGAACTAACATAAACAAACGCCGCGATACGGGTCTTCTAATTTAGCCTCTATTTTCACCCCTCACTCTCAGAATCGACCATACTTTTGCTAACCTGAATTTGTTCCACAGTGTTATGGGAGTATTAGGTCTTAATCATATGCCTAGATTGTGGAGCGAATCGAGAGTGGTGTTCATTCGCAAGGCAGGGAAGATGTCCCACAACAACCCAAACAATTTCAAGCCCATCACCTTGTCGTCATTTCTACTGAAGGTTATGGAGGGACTGGTGTAGGTCCATATCAGAGAGACAGTTGGTGACTCACTCTCTACCACAACACGCATATAGAAAGATCACTAGACATCAAAGAATATACGCTTGCAGCCTTCCTGAATATAGAAGGCGCCTTTAACGACATCATGCCGGGCGCGATAACGGCAGCGCTGACGGGCCTGGGCATCGACTTGTGCTTGGTTGCGCTCGAGAACCAAATGCTGCGATGCAGGGTGGTTTGAACGGAGCTGGCGGTGGTATCGTTGACCAGGTTCGCAAAAAAGAGTTCCCCGCAAAGGGGGAGTCCTATGCCCTATTTTATGGGTCGCAGGGGTAAACACACTGCTGTGTGTCATGGAAGGGGGTGGCAGTAAGGTTATCGCGTATGCGCATGATCTTGCACTAACAGTAAGTGGTAAATTTCCACAGGCCCTATGTGACATTATGCACGTAAAACTGAAGGAAGTCGAGAGGTGGACAAAAAATAACGGGTTAGGTGTAAACCCAGGCAAAACAGAACTCGTACTGTTCACAAGAAAGTACAAAATCCCCACATTGATAACACCAAAGCTGACACAGACCACGCTAAAACTAAGCGAACCCGCGAAATACCTGGGATAGCCGTAGATAAAAAAGCTGGATTTAAAACACCGAAGAGCGGGTGCGGAAGGCCACCGTTGCCCTATATAGCTGTAGGAGGGCAATTGGCCAAAAATGGGGTGTAACCCCGTGTCTATTGCACTGGATATACACCGTCGTGATGAGGCCCATACTTCTCTATGGGGTAGTGGTATGGTGGCCAGTGCTAGAGGAGAAAGTAAACAGTTCTAAATTACAAAAAGCGGAGAGTATAGCCCTGATCTGCTCTTCGTACAACACCTACTATGGCAATGAATGTGATTCTAAACGCTGCGAATGCCGCCCTAAGACTACAGGAGCTTAGAAGCTGGAAAGCGCCTCAATGTGGTCACACTACAATTCTTATCAACCGACAGCTACCGAGCACAATGGACGTTCACTAAAGGTTATAGCGTAACTTTACCTAGCAGAGAATCATGGATCGAAGAAGTTCCGGGATCTGAAGATGCCATAAGATTCTACACGGGCGGCTCCAAACTAGAAAACAGGGTAGTAGGAGGGGGCGTCTACTCGGTACAATTGGGAATACAACAATAATTCCGTCTACCTGACCACTGTAGTGTCTTTCAAACCGAACTGGCAGCCAGTGTTGCCATTTTAGACGTTTTCTGGCTAAATTTAGCCGGTTGCGATAGCAAACAGCCGGAGAAATTTCGGTTTAGCCCGAAGCCGATTTGTTACCCGTTTTACTTCCTATCCACTTTCACCAGCCTGGAAGAGGATGGGTATGCCACTAGCTTACTGCAAGCTCTTATAAGGGAGTTTTTTTTATCCATGCGGTATCACAATGGGCCCTGATTAGGCCTAAGTGGTGTCATCTGGGCCCAGCAGCACCTTCGACCTACCAACCTACCTACCATCTCTTGATTATTCACTTCATGGATGGAGAAGTGATACATATGTCTTATGGATTCATGAAAAGAGTAGCTGATTGTCAGATTTTTTCCAGTTTAAAGCGTGTCGCCTATTACCTTTTTTCATTGTTTTGATCCTCAGCTCTTGTATGTGTACACGTAAATTTGTAAACGTTTTATTTGTTTTTACACCAAAATGTATACAAAATTACTATTAAAATAAATGTATTTACGCGTATCAAACTGGGATTGTTTTTATTTTATTTTCTGTCTTTATTTGCAAATCCGTTTTCGATTGCCAAATGAATTACATTTATACAAAAAATTATATTTGTGTGGCATATTTGTAGGGATTTTATTACAAAACGAGATGGCAGCATGATTATCTCGCTTAGAAATTTAACTTAGAAATCAAAAATCTATAGTTCTCCAAGTTTTTAAGTGAAATGTTTTTTTTTTGGGTAACTACATACACGCGCTGCTAATTTGCCAGATATACAATTTTCAAGTCAAGTCAAGTCTAAGGCTTGCTTAATTTGATTCATTCGACTAATGCGATAGCATAAGTCATTAAATGTAAATACAAATCAAGATCAATATAACTAAGCTTTGAAAATTAAATCACTAAAAGGTATTACAACATTACCTGGAATCGATGCTTAAGAGTCCTTTGTCTTACATCGAAAATACATATGTCCCCTTTTTTTCCCACATGATATCAACAATTGATGTTGAGGAGCAAAACACAAGCAGGATGATCCTTGATCATGACACGTAAAAGCTGTAACGATTATAATAATTATTTTCATATCAATAGTAATAGTCATTATAACATGAAGATATAATTTCTTAATAAACGTTCTCGATGATTTTACACATTACATTATACATACATACTATACTTGTTTTTGCAGTAAAATACTTTTTTTTGGATTCCGAAAAGGAATACTGCGGGTTTTTCCAAAATACTGCATTTATATTATATTTTTAAATACACGGTGTTCGTAGAAACAGTTTATTCAAATGCACATACATATATACTGTTATGTAAAAAAAAAACACGACATCTTGACCAGTTTTGACTATCTTCCTTTCGGTAGTTTAATTTTTTAAGTTTTAAAAACTTTGTATGCATAATTTTAAGAAAAATATTTCACGTATGCAGTTTTGTAGCTTATTAATAATAAGGTGCAAGTTTCAATAGGCCCAGAATTCGCGTTGATTTTTTGCCGATAGTGTATTATTTTCTTCCATACAAAACAAATGGTCGACATAGTACTTTGAATGGAAGAAAATGCGTGAAGCCGGTAGCAAAAAGTTTCAAAAATCACTTCGCACTAGATAATCATTATTTTTTACAAAATTTTTAATTTTTATAAAAAAATTTGTATAATGTATAAACAAATGGAAATATTTAATACTTCTCCATCAGATTTTTTAATCGCTTACATTGAATATCAATCCTTATTCTATAATACATTATTTAAAAGAAAAAAAACAACACGGTAACTTGCACGGAGTCGCCAGTTATTAATTTGTTTTGCTCCTGCCACAGGTGCTTTTGCTTTCATGCCACGTTCCCCGCGGACTCGCAGCGAGCGTGGTGCAATCAGAGAACTCAAAAAAAATCAACTTTATTTATAAACATAAGCATAGATTATTTAATACAATATTTTATGAAGTTGTATACATAAATATGTACATACATAACATGCATACTTATATATGTTCGTATGTATGTATTTATGTATGTACCCTGTCGGGAATTTCGTAGTCGACTACTAAAATAGCCAACTTTTTGCCAATTTTTTGCGGCTAACTTTTAATAGATTTCAAAGTCATGCAGTGCTCAATCTAGGGGATATGTATGAGTGCAAGATTGTTTCAAAATTTTCACTTTCTAGAAAAAAACTGGTAGTAGGGGTGCCCACGATGCTAAATCGGGATTTACTCGAGCATCATTTTAACCTATTGGATTTTGAAGATTATATGATGGGAAGAAAAAAATGTCATGTGATGTTTTTCCTTCCAAGGGTGGGTGGAGGATCTACAGGCTTCCAAAAATGTAAAAAAAAGTTACATGGATTTCCCCGAGCGCATCAGATATTGATAGCGAATAAATGAAGCGTGTTTCTGATGGCGGAAATATGTTAATCTGACGGTTTGCATGGTGGGGTTGGGCGTACGGAAGGGTCAAATATGGGTGACAAAAAAATGTACTCGAGCGCGTCAGATATTCACAGGGGATGTTAAGTGGGCCCGAATGAACCTCCCATTCAATAATCTGACGCAAGCTCGTGGCGTTTTCTTAAAGATGCAAACAAAATCGCCATATGGATTTACTCGAGCGCGTTAGATTTTCATACAGAAGGTTCATCTCGATGCCCTGGTCGACCTGTTCCATAATCTGACGAATATCTGGAGGGGTTTTCTTAATCTGACGGGTTAAAAAAAATAATTTAGTTTCTGAGATGCACAATCAACCAAACATACATATGTATATTATTGTAAACACTTATTATTTTATCCGTGCAACTACAGCAAGTCCGGTTCGCCTTGGTCGTCAATTTCTTCTACATTTTTCCCATATGTAACAATAAGTAATTTAAAATATTTTTTTTTAACATATTAAGTGAAAAGTGTGTTATTATAGAATTTACAAGGTATTATACCTGAGTCCCCTAGATTAGTCCGACAAGTATTTTGACAAGAATTTGATCCACAAACCACACAAAAACCTTTCCACTCATCCTGAATCACAAAATTTATACCTTGTTTATACCTACTCAAGAACCGCATTAAGAAAAAACCAATTTGACTTAACACATACATCCTAACTAAATAGTTATCATGCAGGTAATCGTTAGCTTGAAATAAGTATAAAAACCGAGATTACTAAAAACATTCTATTACACATATGGCACACTACAAGTGAACTTTTTAATAACCGGTTGGTAGTTAGCTGAAAACAAACTCACGTTTTTTGTGACATCATGTAAATTAAGTCAGTTGAAAGCTACGTAGTCGAGGCGTAGTTAACCCTATTTGAAAAACAGTGAACTTATAGTGCATTTATAGTTAGTTGAGTTCCCTGCATTGTACAAATGCATGTATTTTGTCTTTACAGAGAAAACTAAGTAAAGATGATAGTATAATAGTTTGTGCAGCAGAAACCAAAAACTGCTACTTGTAGCAGTTATGCTTTATATCTGAACACGGCATGAAAGCAAAAGCACCCGTGGCAGGAGCGAAAAAAATTAATAACTAGCGACTCCGTGCAAGTTTCCGTGTTTTGTTTTCTTTTAAATAATGAATTATAGAATAAGGATTGATATTCAATGTAAACGATTAAAAGATCTGATCGAGAAGTAATAAATATTTCCATTTCTTTATATAAATTTTTTATAAAAATTCAATATCAGCAAGATACATGCTATCAATCAGTGGATAATAAATAACACTGGATCACAGATTTTAGTTTGGTTTTTGTTCTCCAGACGCCACTATCCAATTTCTATGTAGAATTGCTCGATGATTCCGAAAAAAGAGTTGATTTTTTTTCTATGGATACGTTTTCGAGATATTTGCAATTTACCGTTATTCAGCTTAAAACAAAAAATGGTTCCACTAAATCACGTATATCTACGAACCAATTTAACAATCTTAAAATGAGATACGTCAAATCAAAGACAATAAAACTCTCCATAAACCATATATACATCACTTTCCGATAGGACTGATAGCTTCTGACAAAATAATTAATTATTCCAGTTTTTTTTTATTTTTTTATGAAAAAATGAAAAAATCAAACTTTAACAGACGAAAAATTTTGCATTTATACTAAAACCTGTTCTGTTACATGAGTGGTCAAATGAAAATGCGCAAAGATTTATTTATTTATTTAAGTCATATGAAACAATTAATTTCTTATTGACTACAGAAAGGAATTGCTTAGGAACGACTTAAAAAATTAGTTAAAATAATTATACAGTAAGCTCCGGACAGCTCCAGGCGACAAAGACGGGTCCAAGTTAGAAATATTATTTAATTCAGACAGAGTTCTTGGCATGGGTGCAAATTTAAGGTAATCAAATTTAGGAAACTCAGTGTAAAACAGAGGGACGTGTCGGAGATTCCGCGCAGGAAAAAAGAAGTTTAATTTCTCCAGAAGGGCAGGGCAGTTAACTGTATAATTTAGCAGGTTCAATACAACGCTGCAAGAGAGAAAGGAAGATCTGGACTGTAAAGTTTTCAAGGATAAAAGTTGACAACGGGATTCGTGGGGAGATAAAGGATCAGTAAAGTTTAAAGAACGGAGTGCAAACTTAATACTTTTTGGATTCGCTCTATACGGTTAATATGAGTTAGGTGATACGGTCTCCAAATTAAGGCTGCGTTATCAATCCTAGATCTTACTAATGTAGTATATAGCATATTGAGCGTGTATGGATCCAAGAAAGCTGAACAGTTACGTCTTACAAAAGTTAACATAGCGAACGATTTTATAACAACATAGCTGGCGTGGGTGGTAAATCGATGTTTGGAATCAAAATATATACTCAGATCTTTGAAGTCTGTAATATCATCAAGGGTTGAGCCAAAAATTTTATAACTAGTTAGTAACGGGTTATATTTTATAGTGAATGTGGAATGAAAACACTTTTTTACATTCAGAAAAAAATCCGATTCCAGGTGCACCACGAGTAGAGCTTATCAAGCTCAAGTCGTAATGCGCAGGAGTCATGCAAGTTTCTAATCGTAGAGTAGATTTTAAGGTTGAGGTTTGGAAGCAGGAGCTGACATCATTAATAAATAATGTAAATAGCAAAGGCCCCATTATACTACCCTGGGGGACGCCTAACTGCGCGACGAAAGGTTGTAAAGATACGTTGTCAAAGGCAACTACGCACTGTCTGTTATCTAAGTAAGACCGAATCCATTGCAAAAAAGTGGAGTGAAAACCCATATCCGATAATTTAGCCACTAAGATTTTATGGGAAACCCTATCGAAGGCTTTAGAGAAGTCAGTATAGATCGCATCAACCTGATCTGGTTGGGGTTATGGAAGGCTTTTTCCAATCATTAATGAACTCCCCATTGGACAGAGACTTATTAAAAATTATCGTTAAGGGTTCCATTAGGGCGGGACATTTTTTAAAAATAATGGCGGATAAGCCGTCAAGATCCATTTGTTTCTTCAGCCGACAGAGTAACCGACCCAAATGATAGGGTAGAGTCGGAGACACAACTGCGGATGGGACTACTGTCATGGCCCACCTCGGTCACGAAATTTGAGCAAAAATACTCAGTAAATAGATTTGCAGCCTCTTCAGGGCTATTCGCGAGCTTTTCTTTGTAGAAAACCGATGAAGGTATGTTCGAAGTAGCTTTTTTGGACTTAATATATGTAGCTCCAAAATGCTGAAAAATACTGATAAAAATAAAATGTTTCATAAAAACAGGGTTGAAGTCTTGAAATTCCTGCCCGTATTTTGTTTGTAAGTCAAATATGAGTGGCATTGTGCTACTATGATAGCGTTGTTTTTGGCAGCTGTTGTTGATGAGATGAGTTTGAGTAATTAGTAATATTAGCAAGAAAAGGAAAATTAAATGATTTATTATTTGAAGTCGCCTTTGCGGCCCGATTAGTGGGACGCGGGGGAGAGTGAAGAGAAAGTCGGCGAGCATTCGCGCATTTTTTGCAAACATATTTGTTGTTGGAATTTGCAAAATAGTCTAAATCAGCTGGCAAAACACCAACAGAGTTGGGATGGTATATTTCAATTATATTACAATTATTGCATTGCACTTTGGGTTTCGCGCGATCAACTTTTTGGTTGCAAACACACGGCATAGTGATGGATAATATTCACATCAATTTTAATTGAAACGACAAGAGTCACTGTCTCATTGCACTAGGCAAAATGTCGAAATCAGAATCACAATAAATAAAGTTATGTTTAAAAGAAATACTTAGAGCGCACTAAAAACACGTCCGCACAGTACGACTACCAACTCTATTTGTTTTTTTTGTATGAAATATGAGCAGAAAAGCGTGTTAATCAGGTGTACGCGGCGTATGAGTAACTTTCTTTCCTGCTCATTTTTCTTACAAAAAATCTTTGCATATTTTCATTTGACCACTCATTACTTCTTAATTTATCCCTCGCTTTCCTTCATTAGTAACTTGATTTTTTTTCGTAACCGAACAGGTTTGAGCACAAATGCAAAAAATTTGGCACAGAACCTGTTATTTTTTTAATTTTTCTTCTGTTAAAGTTTGATTTTTTGAATTTTTTTATTAAAAAGTAAAAAAAACTGGAACGATTGTGATGTAAAGTGTTTTATGCAGAATTTTATTAGGTTTGATTTGACGTATCTCATTTTAAGATTTTTAAATTGGCTCGCAACCTGTTGAACGATTACCAGTGGATGTTTTGCAGTTGCCAAAAAATCGAAGACAATAAGCAACAATTATACGTTCCAGTTGATGTAACGATTGGCGATGCTTTACATTCGCTGTAATGTCGAAATAACGCGAATTTGCTGCAAGGAGCACCAACTTGTTGGGCCGTATCTCAGGCACTTTTTCTTGTTCTTCAGGCAGTAATTTTTGAAGCTGGAAATCTGAATCGCGTAAAAAATCCGGTCCACCGTTCCACAAGGGTGATTGCGAAAATTCGTTTGGAGACGTACCACGAGAAATAAGGTAGGCTGGATTTTGTTTTGTGTTGACATATCCCCATTCGTCAGTTCGAGTCAGTTCCTGAATTTTTCGCGACCCTATTTACCACAAATGTAGTCCAGGTGTACGAGGGTTTTGCAATATATGCCAAGACGACTTTAGAGTCAGTGTAGAAAAACCTTTTGTTGATTTCGACTGGAAGTGTATTTAGAATCCGTTCGACTAGCTCCGCCGCCAGTAATGCTGCTTGTAGTTCGAGTTTGGCGATTGAAGTAGATTTTGCTGGCGCTACTCGGGATTTTGAGCAAACAAGCCGAACGCAAACCTGACCGTTTAAGTCAATACTCCGAAGATAGCAACAAGCTCCGTACGCTGCTTCGCTACTGTCAGAAAATGAATGTAGTTGCACGATTTTTTTTGCGTTTGAGCAAATCAGCAACAAGCTCCGTACGCTGCTTCGCTACTGTCAGAAAATGAATGTAGTTGCACGAATTTTTTTTCGTTTGAGCAAATCATTTGTCTTGGAATTCGTAGCGGATTCATAGCTTCAAGTTGATTCACATAATCGAGCCAACGCTTGGCGTAGCTATCTGGTAGTGGGTGGTCCCACGATATGTTGAGCTTCCACAATTCCTGCATGAATATCTTCCCTTGTACAACAATGGGTCCGATCAAACCGAGAGGATCAAAAATTCTTCCTAGGTCAGATAAAACTATTCTCTTAGTTATTGTAGCTGGCCGAGCAAAGGAAAGGTTATATGTAAATACGTCAGTGGATTAGCCCAAATTAGCCCAAGTGTTTTAACAACGTCATTTTTGCCAATGCTAAGAAATGGTTCTCTGTGGGTTTCAGGAACTAGTCTTTATAGCTCTGGTGCATTAGAACAATATTTTCGAAGCTGAAATCTTGCTTTACAAAGAAGCCGTTGAAGGTCTGCCATGTGAGAAGCAGCGTCTTGAAGTGAATTAGCTCCAGTCATTGTGTCGTCAACATACGTTTCTTTTATTAAGGCTATAGAACCGAGGGGAAATTTTCGTATATTTTTTCTGCAAACATTGTCAGACAGCGCGTGGTCAAAAACGGAGCAGCTGATGTGCCGTAAGTGACAGTGTTTAACTGGTACACGCCAAGCTCAGAGAGTGGACTTTCTCTCCACAGTAATAGTTGATATCGACAATCATCGGGCCGTACCAATATTTGTCTGTACATCTTACTTATGTCTGTTGTGAAGACGTAGCGATATGATCGAAAGCGAATAATAACAGAAAATAAATCCGCTTGCACTGTAGGGCCAGTCATTAAAATGTCATTAAGTGAGACGCTGGTGGTCGTTTTTGCCGAAGCGTCGAAAATTACGCGGAGTTTTGTAGAAGAACGCAGTGATGGGGTAAAAAATAACAATTTTCTAACATTTCATTATTAGCAACAATGTCCGCATAGTTCCCCAAGGGCTTCATATGATGAAGAGCTTCGTATTCGCTCATAAATTGTATATATTGTTTCTTTAGACTGGAATTTTTAGCATGCTTACGTTCTAGAGCGAAAAAACGACGCTTGGCTGTCGTAAGTGACGATAAATCTGCAATTTACTGCACACTGCACAGTTGGCGAGAAATGAGCTTCGCACAATTTTTCCTCTGCTGTGAGACTTTTGTTGGAATGAGCATGTGTCTCAACCTCCCAAAACTATCGAAGTAGCAGTTCTAATGACGCAATTGATGTCGTTGTTACTTTATTAGCTAGCAGGCTTGATTGTTTAATAGCAGGTAGTCTTCCCGGACTATCCATCCCAACTTTGTGTTTTGCAAAATAGGCAAATGATCAGCTAAGCGAAATTGCTCATTTATCAGCAAATCGACGTAAATTTCTGCACCTAGCAACATATCAATTTTTTGAGGCTTAAAAAACAACGGATCTGCAAGCTGTACATTCGCAGGTAGATTCGATATATTGACATTACAATCAGGCTGAGGTTCACTAATGCGTGACAATATCAAAAATGTTAATTCAGCTGAATAAGCGGATGTATTTGAGGTGATAGTTGTGTGACCCAGAGTCTAATAACGCTCTGCACAGTATAGGCATGCCCCAGTTGTTTGTCACTTTAACAAGAGCTGTAGCCAGTATGATCGTACACCTAGGTTTATTCAAAGTAGCGGAGAGGCTAGCTGCTGAGTCGAAGGCAGTAGAGCTGTTAGTAAAAGCGGAGGTGCCGGCGGCGATCATGATGTTGGAAGCAGATGAAATTGTGGCTAATGGTCATTCCGTATGAGCATTATTAGACGTGGCAGTCAAAGACGAAGGTTCAATAGCAGGTGCTGCATTTACGAAAAATGATTTGTTGTGAAGTAATGTATGGTGGCTGCGTTTGCAGACTCTACACCTTTCAGATTCGCAGTTTATGTGCGTGTGGTCAGCCTTTAGGCAATTATTACAAAGATTTCTCTGATGGATAGCATCAAATCTTTAACATGATTTGTGCCACTGCGGTACGTACAGTTACGCTGAGGTTTTACATTTTCGCAAACAACAAAGGCGAAACGCTGCTGCGAAGAGCGAAAATGTTTTAGGCTTTTATTACTATTGACGCATTGCTGTGTAGTGGAACGCGCTGCTGCCGCTCTTTCTTCTAAATGAGTACACCTTTTTCCCAGGAATTTAAAAACCTCTTCTAGTGTTGGAAGCCTATCAGTGGGAGCTTCGTCATTCCACTTTTCAAGTGTGGAGTTGTCTAATTTTGGCAAAACTATTTCGATGACTAAATCATGCCAATGTGCCACTGGTCTTCCTAAGGACGATAATGCTCTCAGGTGAGTATTTACTGAATCGATTAGCTCCCGTAATGCCGATGAAGAAGACTTGTTGGCATTTGAAGGCACATTAAAAAGCTGTCTTATATGCCCCCGAACAATGACGTTACGCTTTTGATATCGTCCGACAAGTGATTTGAGTGCGATTTCGTAGTTGTCAGAGGTCACTTCGATGAACTGTATACGCCGGAGAGCACCATCCTTAAGCGAAGATCGGAGATAGTGGAATCGCTTGACGTTATCTAGAGCACTATTGCGATGAACCAAGGCAGAGAACGTGTCGTAGTACGACAACCACTGGGTGTAGTCACCGGAGAACGTTGGCAAGGGGATTTCTGGCAGTCTTAATTTCTTACTGACGATCGTTTCACATTTGGTGGTTGCTGTTGAACCTTTTCCTGCTTCCTCCTTACACTGCCTTATAGCAACCATCAGAGTGGGACGAAGAACAAAGTAAAGCTCTTCGAATGAGCATCGAATGGTGTCCCCTTCCTCCGGTTCAAGTTCTTCAATGCTGGATTGTATGCTTTCAAAATCATGGTAGTATTTCTCCAGAGCATGGGCTGTAGTTTCGAGTTCTTGAACAGATGCTTTTGATAATTTGGAGTCGATAAACTCCTTTACACGCTGCTGCTGAGCTATTAGAGTACCGCGTTTAATTTTCAATTTGGCAAGTTTGACTTCGGCCATATCTGCAGAATAGACCTTAAGGACGCGCCGCGTGGGCTTATTTGTCACGAATTAATCACAAATGTCTTGGTATATATTTATTATTATACACGCTTAAACAAATGAGTTTAATTTAGACTACCGTCTCCTGGCAGGATCGCCAATGTTAAATTCGATCAGAATTTCTCTACTTGTAGTGAAATGAAGAAAAAACACTTTATTTTTTCCACGTTATAAATTCTATCAAATAAAACACCTCTTTGAGGTAAAATTTTCGAGTGACGAAAGCTGAACTAGAAACACAAAATTTATGATATCAATTTCGCGACGAAAATTATACGCATTTTTTAACTGCCTTGGAAACGTAGGGAAAATCTTTTTTATTCACACGAATCGTTGCAAAAGTTCTGTTTCTTGTTTTGTGTTTCTAGCAGTAGACGGATTTTCGAACGTTCCGAATAAATAATACTATTTTGCGTCAGTTTCCAAGGCAGTTTTTATTTATTTGTTTTATTTTTCTCAAATAAATTGCTAAAAATATAATATAAATCTCACTTATGTACTCAAATCGATGTGTATATTGAAACATATAGTTTTTCGAATACGGAATAAAGCGAAAAAGAATGATCATATCCTTTGTATTCGAAAACATTAAAAAAAAAATAAAAATTATGAGAAATGATAAAAACTTATCAACTTGGTACCAACTTTGGATACAATAAACAACTGTATTTGTCGGATTGTCTCGTAGTTTACTTTTGTTAAGATTTCTGCCGGGTGTGGGGCGCACACATGTGCTTTTTTTAAGAAGTTTTACTTCTTTCACGTGTACGGTGACGTGTACTCTTGCTATTAAACTAATGCTTTTTTCTCAAGTAGTTTTGCTCAGTGGCAATTTATACACATCGTCATTCAAAGTACAAAACCGCGTATCGTCATTCTGCAAAACCGCGTAACTCACATTTGCCGCCAAAAATTTGATTTGCTCACACAAGTTCTTGGCTCAATCCTTATCCATTCGTCCTGAAATATACTAGCCAGAAATGCGACTGCTTTATAAAACAGAGAACCATTTTGAAATATGAGGGTTTTTACTCTCTAGAAAATAATTTATGCAACCTGACATACGCGGCTTTGCATTTTGTTGTTACGCGGTTTTGTGTTTTAAAGGACGATATGTATGTAGGTAGTAGCGGCACCATTGGGTGAACTAAATGCATTCATACATTCATATTTATTTGCAACTGTAGGTAATATTGTACACGTCTTCCCAGGTAGGTTAAGTATGGGTGATAAACCCATGTAGTATAGTTAAATACTGTGTACATATCTGCAACTAAAATGGGGAGAAATGTTACAATTTCGGCATGTGACTGAAAAAAACACTGAAATACACACAAATTGTGTGTACGAAGTGATTAGCACAGCTGCATCCTTCAACTTGTCAACTCGCGGGAAATTCCCCGATTTGCAGGGAATTTCGGTTTAAGTGGCAATCGCGGAATGCGCAATTTTTTCGGGGAACTGGGTATGTTATATTTATATCTTAAAGTAACCAAATTGGACGAATATGTTAATTTTAAACCATTGGTCGCTGTTTGGGGCGACTTTTTTCAATTTGAATCGTAATATCTTCACAACAAGAGCTTTCCCAGATAAAAGCTATATACCAAATGAAAGCTAAGGTTTTGGGCTAGACTTGGGGAGACTTAGAATAAAATCGACTAACCAATTTTTGAGAAAAATCTCGAAATCTATATTTTCAGCAGCCCAATTTTTAGTTTTTTGGCCGATAACGTTATGACATATTTATACTTCATAAACGCAAAAGACCGCATTAGATAGCTTGTTTTAAGGCCCTTCTACTGATATCGTAACGAATGGTATGGAATGAGTAGTGCGGCCTAAGTGCTAGTTTAAATAAAATTATAGTTTAAAAACCTAAAACCTCGCTATTAAAATTTCCATTCGTACTGTCATCAGGTATGTAACTTGAGAATAGAAATCGCTGCATCTTTTGGGCGCATCAATATTACATAGTTACATCCCGAGCTAATAAAAGCGAGGTAAAAACTGCCTTTTTTCGAATTTCAGGCACCAGCCACGCCCACAAAGGCATACGAGTCAAAACATCCTGGAACAAAACCATCCTAGTTTTTTTTGTACTTTAATTACTGAAAGTTTGAAAAAAAATTAAATGAAGGTACGTACAGACGCCACATACATACATATGTACCAACGCTTCTCGAAGTGGAGACACGAACCAAAACACATTTAGCCTATATGTTTGCAACTAGTAGCCGGAACTCAACATATAAGGTATCGTTTGAAAGGTATTGGCCTATAGAATAACACTAAATATGTCGGGTGTACCCTCATAACCCCTTAAACCGGCAAAAGCAAAAAAACGTTTTTTGATTCGCAATATTTTAGCCTAATTTTTAAGAATTCGGATAATTGTTCATGAAACTTGAATACATTTTCTAGACACACTCTACAAGACCTTTCCAACGATACCTCAAACATGTCGATTGGTCGTCTGGATAAAAACTTCCAAATAAGGTGTATATACAGGGTGTCCCAGAAGTAACCTGCCAAACTTTAGAGGAAGGTAGGTGGGGGGGGGTGAGCTCTCTGATAAACAAACAATTCTCAGGTAAAAGTGTCACCGTTTTTGAAATATTTAAATTTTTTTTAATTGAAAAAAAATCGTGCCTGTTCATGTATTTTCTTTAACTGCATCTACAAACCAGGCTATACTTAGTAAATTTTTTATGTAAAATACTTCCAGATAGTTGCTTCTCTATACTCAAATGCAATGTAGTTAAAATATATTAAGGAACCATCATAAAATTAGGACTATTTTGGGATTTTTAACTTTTTGATATGTTCTTCCCCAACTTTGAAAAAAAAATGTACTGAGCTATAACTTTACATTACACTCTTACTGTTTCGAATAGAAAAAAAAGTTATAGCCACTTTTGTGGGCAAAGGACTGAGACGCGCTAGAATGTATTTAATAGACTTAAATTTAAGTTGCTCTTGTTACTGACCAATGACATGCTAAATAGTACAAAGGAACATTATGAAGGATGGGTTCACGTGAAATTAAATATACATGAGTTGTTTGAAGAAAAATTTATTCATTTATTGATAAAATATGCTCAAATTGACGACCTTCTACTCTAATACAGCTCGGCACCTTTTAAGAAAAGTCGCTGTTAGAGATCTTAAACTCAATTGGGCTATCTCAGCAGCAGCTCCATTTATTTGTTCCCGCAAATGCTTTCGTTTTGAATTGTTTTTGAATAAATTTTGTCCTTACGACAGCCCCAGTAGGAAAAATCTAATGGATTCAGGTCTGGCGATCGAGCGGGCCACGTGATTGGCCCGTATCCTCCAATCCATCGGCGAGAATAAGTTTCGTCTAAATGAGCTCTTACTTCATTCCCGTAGTGAGCAGGGCACCCGTCATTTTGCAGCCATAGTCTTCGCCGCAGGTTTAAGGGTACATCTTCTAAAAGAGTTGGAAGCCGTTCCTGAAGGAACTCTAAATAACTGTGGGAGTTGAGCGTAGGCGGCAGTTCCACAGGTCCCAATATCTGACAATTAAAAATACCGCACCATAAATTTATTTTGTACCGGTACTGCGAACGATCTTCTCTCATTTCGTGAGGATTGTCTATCTGCCAACTGTGAAGGTTATGTAAATTAAAATAACCATCACGTTTGCATTACGATTCATCGCTCCAAATTATTTTATTAAAAAAGTTGGGGTCTGGTTCATGCATTCGCAACATTTCACGGCAAAATCTAACCCTCGACAGGTAATCTCTTTCTTGTAGAGCCTGAACACGTTGAATGGTAGGGATGAAATCGATGGTCTTTTAAAGCTTTGTGAACTGTAGTTTTTGGTATTCTCGTCCGTCTTTCCATCATTCTCACTGAAGTCGATGGACCTAGTTCCACTTCCTCTAACACAACTTCAACATCTACCGTTGCACGACGTCCTGTTTCGCCGCCACGCCTTCCAGGTATGCGACCTTAAAAAAGTGAAAAATGATAGTTAACAAGCAAGCAAACAAGAAAGGTGTAAAAATCACTTACCTTAATATATTTCTCTATGGGTCCGGGCGAATACTTCACGACCCGGATGCCGACGATTGGGGTATCGCTCTGCATAGAGTCTTTGAGCAGCTCTGGCATTACAGCAAGCTTCCCCGTAAATTAGGTGAATATCCGCATATTCATACTGCGTGTTCTCTGTCATAGTATTAATAACACAATGTTCGAAAGGTCCAATTTCACAAATCTATTAAATACATTTTAGCGTGTCTCAGTCCTTTGCCCACAAACTTCTTTTTCTATTCGAAACAGTAAGAGTGGCACCTTTCTGAAATCTTTATTAAATGAGCAATTTTTTTATGTAATGTAAAGTTATAGTTCAGTACATTTTTTTTCACCAGAGATAGTCAAAGTTGGGGAAGAAAATATCAAAAAGTTAAAAATCCCAAAATAGTCCTAATTTTATGATGGTTCCTTAATATATTTTAACTACATTGCATTTGAGTATGGAGAAGCAACTATCTGGAAGTATTTTACATAAAAAATTTAGTAAGTATAGCCTGGTTTGTAGATGCAGTTAAAGAAAATACATGAAAAGGCACGATTTTTTTTTTAATTCAAAAAAATTTAAATATTTCAAAAACGGCGACACTTTTACCTGAAAATTTTTTGTTTATCAAAGAGCTCACCCTCCACCTACCTTCCCCTAAAGTTTGGCAGGTTACTTCTGGGACACCCTGTATAAGCGAGTCATTTCAGCATGCTACTGAGGCTGCTTTCGTCACTCGCGCGCACTGCCGTGCGCTGTGATATTTTCTGTACACGGCGAGCGTCAAACTTGTCTTACTCTCAAAAACTAACATTAGTCTTCTTCAAAAGAAAAAGTTATTGGAATATATACTGGAATAATAGCGGCACTAAAGTGGCCTGATATAGTGATATATGTATTTACTTAGGTTAATGTAGCAAAATGCGGTAACCGGTTTTATACACAAGGAGTACATAGTAAAAGGAGTAAATAAAAAAAGTAATTGCTAAGGAGCCAAGATGCGACTGAACAGTGTTTTTGTGCTCTTTCTTATCTTGTGCATATCTTTTAATATACAGTATATTTTGCTTTGCTACCTTTGTGCTTAAGTGCACATTTAAGATACCTACCCCAAAATGCGCATCAGCGGCATTATTTTTAACATTTATAAGGAAACTGCTCCGATAATTGCATTCAACATACCTGCACATTAGTGATACCTGCCTTAAAAATTTGCAACTATTATCAATTATCAAAGAAAGTATTACGTTTACCTTCACTGGCTCTACACTTACCCTAATTTTACAAGCTATTATTTATTTTGCTCATCTCGCAGAACAACGAAAATGGCAATTATTTTATGTAGTTATATAGATAATTAGATACCATTCGGAAAAAATTTCTCTTGCAGTAGTTTCTACGTGGTAAGTGCTCCTCCATTATTTGGTTTCATAGGGATTCGGATACCTTCCTCATTGAAGTAGTAAAGAAAATTCGCTTAAGTGCTTTTGTCGGTTAAGCGCACAAGTTTTTCGTGCAAAGAAGGATGGGCAGCTAAGCAAAATATACTGTAGTTAATTACGTGATTTTAAGAAAAACTAATTTTTATTAAAAAAAATTGGCATAATTTATATATATATGCAATATACACATATTAAATCAAAAGACTTCTAATTGCCTTTCCAAACATATCCATACTTTATAAATTGATTCAAAACTTTTCAAAATATAAGCTTTTGAAAATATTGAAAATTCCACGTTTACTCTTCCCAGCACCGCTCCTATGAATTTGCACCAAATAAAATGTATTCCATTAACATCATGGCCCGCTAGGCTCACTTTTTCTTTTTTTAACTCAACGGGCGCTATTCTTTACTTGTTCCCAAAATTACACGGATAGAGTTGTGAATTCCCCTAATAAGCTTTCCATGCATCTCTGTAGAATTGCTATTGGTATCTCTGCAATCGAAATGTTACTAAAGAAAACGTGAGGCAAAGTCTAATCTCAACAGATCGCTAAGACTGCTTTTACACAGTTCAAGTATTGAATTCAATTCTGCTCGCATGTGGAAGAGAGGGGATGAGAAAAAAAGGGACGAGTACACATGCGTCTGTACCGTCAAGTCGTTTCAACTTTCTTGCTTTGCTTTTGGCATTTCCGTTGCTTCCCATTTAAAGAACCAAAAACTTGAATTCAACAGAATTGAAACGTGTAAAAGCAAATAGAAAACACAAAAGATAATGAGCAAGAATTGCTTTCAAGTACTTCAATCATGTAAATCGGGTGCAATTTATTACAAGTTCTGCTAATTTCTGGGTAATGGACTACATACGAAATGCATTCAACAGACTTTCACCTGAGAGTTTGAAATTTATGCGAAGTATGCATAATCAGACCATAATTCTGAGCACGATGATAACAGTGAGCCTTATTTCCCTCTATACGCTACTTTTGAATACGTTTTAATTTGATTAAATACGTTTTTATTTGATACAAATTGAAATATGCACGTATTAACTACTTCCATTCGAAAAATATTTTTTAATACCTGCGTATTAACATTGCGTCGTAATACAAATTATTTGATTTTACTATGCGTTATTTCACTTAGTGTACACTCTAAAAAATTTTGTTTAAATTTGCGCATATTAAGATAGGTAACCAGTTTCCTCTCTTAATAAATGCAAATTTACACACCATGTTAATTAAATTAAACACTGCATGCTTACTTTTACTTATCATATGTGTGGCGTAGAACAAATTTCAATTTTGTTTTTTGAGTTCTAAACATTTCACAGTTTACACATAAAATGTTTAAAATTTCTTCTAAAAAATTTTCGTTTAAATTTACGCATATAAAGAGAGGTAACCAGCTTCCTCTCCTTGTGTGTGCAAAATTAAACACTGTCTGTTTACTTTTACATACCAAATTTGTAACGTAGCGCACACAAGGGGTGGGTTTGGGGTTAAATTTATTATGATTTAAGAAATTTTGATAGAACAAAATTTCTTTTGCATTTCTTGTGCTTCATTTTGTAAGAATTTTTCTTTTTCTTGAGAGTTTTTTAAAGTTTAACTGCGAATGAAAACATTGTCCTAAAAATATGCAATGCATACCCACTTACTGTTGCTTTTTACACTTTACAGCCTAAAAAAGTTTACCACTGATATGTACTTAACAAGCATTCGAAGATTTAATTTGCTAACTTCGAATTCGTTCCACAAAAATGAGCTACATGATAAAAATACAAGTTCAGTTAAATTTTCGTTATTCGAAGTATTAAAAAAATGAGAAACCAGAAATCGACGAAAATGAATATAAAAGCGTAAAAATTTCATGGAATTATTTAATTTATTTATATTAAAATTCTTTTGTAAAATTTTGTATTTCTTTTGAAAGTTGAGTGCATCGTGTGTTTGTAGAACTATTTATTAAACAAGTAATTTTTAAGAAAAAAGCAAAACCGACTTCAATTCTCATATACAAATTTAGGAGTACCGTTAATTTTTTCGTGATTTAATGATCGGATCTAAACCAAATTATGGGACGACTCTTAAGGTACCATCTATCCGGTAATAAAAAAGAAGAATTGGAATCGGTTCACGCGGTCCAAAGTTGTGCGGTGGCATATATAAAAGAAGAAAAAATACTCCGAAGAACTGATAACCTCCCCTTTTATGAAGCCGGTTGAAAATATTTGAGTTCTTTGTAAATTTTATGTAAATAAAATGCAATTTATGAAACTTTAAAAAGTTTATTTATTTATTACATACTGTACATAAAACTTGCACAAATGTATTTTAAAGAGCGTATTATCTGAAGCAAATTTTCTGTATTTTCTGATGATATATATTTAGAAGTATAAACCCCTCAACCCAAAAATATATTCCTGGGTGCGCCCCTGGCACTTAGTATTTATTATTTGTAAAAAATATATTTTTACTTTCAAAATGTTTGTAATTTTAAACATTTCATGTGTATATTTAAGTGTATATTTTAAACAACTCGAGCCCTAACCGCCAAAAGGGCGTAAGCGACTACCTGTTCGATTTTCTTAAGTGCTTTTGGCTTAAGTGCTTAATTGTACTATGTTTAAATTTTTTTTGTGCCCGCAGTGTCGGTTAAGCCTTTCACTTGCTCTGTATGCTTTTTTAACCGACTTCCAAAAAAAGGAGGAGGTTATCAGTTCGTCGGAATATAGAAAGATAGTGTCTAAGAGGTGGTCCCATACTAATCTGGTTTAGATCCGATCATTGGATCATGGAATATATATATATATATATATATTTTCAAGTCCGTTTTTTTTTGCTAAAAATTACTTGTTTTTTTTTATATATACAAGGAGAACGCATCGAAAGCCTACCCCCGTAGAGTGGAACTTCAATCCTAACTAAAACTCCTTGTCTTGCTCTGTACGTATGTACGTATGTTTCTTAGGGGAAAAAATTGCAAACAATTTTTGATCAACTTCTCAATGACCTACAGACTTGAAACTTCTCAGTTTGCTCAGAACCCGTTGACCATGCAATACAAAAGATGAGTTAATCCGATAGGTGGCGCAGGAGTCGAGATATTTGAAAATCCCTTATTTATAGTCCGATCTGGTTCATATTTAGAACGCATATTAACTAACTGCACTAAAAATTTTACCGATAGGTGGCGCACGAGTCTGGTAAACCAGTATATAATAACTACATCGGTAGCATGGAGTTGAACATTAAATCAAATCCTAAAACCTTCTGGAATTACATAAAATCCAAAAGGAGCAGTACTAGTGTTCCCACCGGCGTATTTTTAGACAATAATTATGCGCGAACCTCAAGTGAAGCGGCAAATTTATTTGCTGAGTTTTTTAAATCGAATTTTGTTGATGAAGACCATGATCAGCCATGCGAATTTTCATCTAGTCTAGACTACTCTTTGGACTTCGGGGCTTTATGCCTTTCATCTGAGGATATTAGTAACGCTTTGCTTAATTTGAAATCTTCCTCCCAAACTGATGGACTTTCAGCAGTTCTAATAAAAAATTGTCCTGCTTTGGTCTATCCTCTGAACGTAATTTTTAATAAATCATTATCGTCGGGGAGTTTCATTGATGCATGGAAGCTCACTTTCATAACGCCCATCTTTAAGAGTAGCAATAGAAATGACGGTAGAAATTATAGGCCCATTTCTAAGCTCTTGACTATCTCAAAAATCTTTGAACACGCAGTCAATGCAAAGTTGAGCTTTGCGGTTAAATCTTTCATTTGCCCACATCAGCATGGGTTTGTCGCCAATAGATCTACGGTATCGAGTCTAGCTGTTTTCAATGAATACTGCATTGAGTCTTTCTCGGCTGGTTTTCAGGTCGACTGTATTTACACCGACTTTTCGAAGGCTTTCGATAAAGTCTCTCACAGAGTCTTAATTAGAAAACTTGCATGTCTTGGCGTTCACTCTGCTTTTCTGCAATGGATAGACTCTTACTTATGCAATAGAAGTTGTGTTGTTACATTTGATGGTATTTCATCTACCCCTTTGTTGCCTCCTCTGGTGTCCGACAAGGAAGTGTCTTGGGACCACTCCTATTTGTACTATTTACTAATGATATCACAAGCTGTTTTTCATTTGCTACATTTTTGCTTTATGCTGATGATTTAAAGATTTTCTCAGTGATTAAGACCGCAGAGGATGCTGTTAAGCTTCAAACTGATATTGATAGGCTTTATTTATGGTGCCAGAAATCACGTCTCTTACTGAACTGGTCTAAGTGCTTTCAAATAACTTACGCGAAATTATCTAACATTATACCTGCTACGTACAATATATCGACATGTGACCTTCAGTGTGTTAGTGAGATTAAGGACCTTGGCGTCATTTTTGATAGTAAATTCTCTTTTAATAACCACATAAATTATATCACTTCCAAATCTTTCTCCATGTTGGGTTTCGTAAGACGGAATGCCTCTAAATCCTCTGATCCCTATACCATCAAGTCACTCTATGTATCGTTTGTTAGGTCACACTTAGAATATGCTGTTTTTGTTTGGAGACCAAGTAGCCAATAGAATAGAACGTGTACAAAAAATTCTCCTAAGTTTGCACTTCGGTCTTTGAACTTTATAAATCCCATACCATCATATTCTGTTCGTCTCTTGATTATAAGTCTCAAGTCCTTAGAAGCTCGTATATACTGTGCCTGTCCTTTACGCACTATATCATAACTGGAGTCATTGATTGTCCTTACTTGTTGGAAAGGATTCGATTTAATGTTCCCCAGCGATCTCTTCGGAACTTCTACCCTTTTTATGTGGATAACTTTAAATCTAAGTACGCCAGTAATACCCCCATTAATTCCCTTATTAGTAATGTTGATCTGGGTTTTTCCCTTTCAAGGATTGCTTTTTTGAATCTTTTGAATTCTGTATTATAGTTTTATTGAAATATATATAAAATGTTATTAATAGTTTGTAATAAGTTACAATTGTTCATAGTCTGTAAGGATTGAAATTCATAGACTTAAATAAATAAATAAATAAAAAATGGTTGATTGTTGCAGCGCTTAACTAGAGGGCACTCGTCCCATACGGCGACAGCGATTCCTCTGAAGAGTTAGTAGAAGAGGAAAATTCTGTGCGTGTCTTAAAGTAATGCACTCCAATAAGGCAAAAAAGGCTCATCCTCTGCCCTTTCATGCTTTGTCAGGGGTGATGGTGGCCCTGTAAAGCAGAAGGTTTTTAAAATGACGATATTATGAAATGCTTGAGCTCGATAAGGATAAGTAGGCAAAACATGCACTTTTACAGGGTTGAGTGTAACGTCAGACACATTTTGCACCATAAAAGAAAAACATTTTTTGGAACAAACGAAATCGGCATTAGTTTTTATAGAGCAGAGCTTCTTAAAGTGGGTTCCGTGGAACCCAAGGGTTCCGTAGAAAAGTCACCGGGGTTCCGCGAAATAAATTTTGGTATGAATAAGCACGGCGGTCGTTTTGAGTTGCACAAAATCTCCTGTTTCATTAAAGATGGACAAATAATACCACCAATATTATATACCTAACATCAAACGTAATTTATTCATTGACCTTCAGGCTAGTATCTACAGGAATTGCCGTGTTAATAAAAAAAAACGCGTACTGTAAAATTTACTTTTTGTCGCTTACGCTCTTTTGGCGTTTAGAGCTCGAACTCATGTTCAAAATCAAATCTTGTATATCTTGTGCGTATACTTGAACAGATTATGGTTGAAAAATAAACACTTTTCAGTAGTAGTATTACATGCCCTTTTTAGAGTGTAGAGCATTCTTGAAAAGTTTTTTGAGATAGGGCGTTTTCAAACTGGCTGCCGTAATAGGTCGATCTTCCACTCAGCAGTCGGCATATAGGCGAAATAAAGTTTTTAAAACTGCATGTATTTTTGAAACAAAATATTGCGATTTAAAAAAGCTAGCAACTAAAATTACATTAACCCTTAATTAGGCGCATAGGGGTCAAGGCCATTTCAAGTTGAAAAAAAATGTCTTACGAGTACTTGGAGCGTGCTCGCACTCTTTCTAGTTTCCTAACTCTCCGCGGGGCACGTAAATAAGTCACTGCCAGAACATCGGCGTGTACGCATGTGTCGCTACTCTTTTGAGTCCTGACCACATGCGACCACTTACGTAACATTTTTTATTTTTTATTTTTGTATCTAAGTTTGAAGTCAAAGTTACGCTTTTCTTTCTTAAAGTTAACTATAATAAGGTGCTTTCATATTTATGAAAACACACATTTCGTTTTATTTATTTAGTCGCGGCTAGAACATCGTCGCGTACATATGTGTCGCTACTCGCTTGAGTGCTGACCCCATACGACCACTAACGTAACATTTTTTGGGGGAGGTAAGTTTTTTATTTTTTTTTTAAGTTTGAAGACGAAAATATGTTTTTGTTTTTTGAAGTTGACGATAATAGTGTACTTTAATATTTTGATAATACACACTTTGTTTTTTTTTTATTTTGAGAACTCTTTTTTCAACACTTTTATTGGGGTCACTGGGGACCCCATGCGACTAATTGTGTGATTTTCTTTATGCGCCTAATTAAGGGTTAAAAAAATTAAATAACAATTAAAGATTAAAAAAAAAAATTGCAGGCAGTGGGGTTCGAACGCACAACTTTGCGGCTTGCTAAATCCGCTGGGGACACAGCGTTAACTACTTAAAGTACTCATATTTCTTTAAATTGCCAAGTGAATTTTTACTTTTCACATGGATACTTTTCATATGTTCTCTGGCATCTCAACAAGAGGCTATTTCGAAGTCCGGCTTACAGGGATTCGAACCCACGACTCCGACATACTCAAAGATGTTGTAACGATTCAGATTCAAAGCTCGAAATATCGATGGAAATTTGTTGAATTTTCCTTAATTTTGTATAAAGTTTGAAACTTGGATTTATATGGTTTTCGCTAAAGCTTGACAATATTTTTATAGAAAAATTACAAAAAATATTTTACCTGAAAAAGTTTGTGAGTATTATAAAAACCAACACGTGAACACATATTTGAGTCACTGTGTGTGTGAGTGCATTTGATTCTCTTTTTTTATATTTTAATTTATTTTTTATTTTTTTAATATATATTTCATTTTTATCTACTACCTAATTACCATTAGGCTTTTTATTCAACAATTTTTATTGAGCTTGATTCCGTTTTTAATGAAAAACTATTGTGGAAAAGCAACAACAATTTGAAAAAATGGTAGAAGTGATACCTATTTCGGAAATCACCACATTTCCTCATCAAACTTCTTCAGCGGGATTCGAACCGACGACCCCTGCTGACTCAGCCAGTTGCCTACGCACTGTGCTAAGTTCGCCTTATAAACTGATGTTGCTTTTTTCCACTTTTTTCATGTGAGCACACTACAATCAAGCACAGCTATTCCAGTGCTATTTAAACTTGATCATGTGGTTTTTGTGTCAATTGCGTTGAATCTGTACGATCCACAAGCATTATATTTCCCCATCTAATTTTTGAGTTATGCCCCTTTTGTATCTATACATACTTATTAGAGTGGTTCAAAAAACACTCTTTTTGGAAATTCATAAACGCTACATCAGAATATTGTTATTCGTGATAAAAAAAAGATACACGAATTTTTTATTAAAAAAAAAAGTATTTTTAGAGGTCGGTTTTTTATAAAAACGCTGATGTTCTAATTTTTTTATTTCCGTGACATGTTAAAATGCAGCTAAAAGTGTGGTTTTTACATATAATTACTCTGGTATTATTGGGGAACACTCCCTTAATTACACACCTGTCTTGGACAGTAGGAATGGGCCTAGTGCCCGAAAATATGCTTTCGAAAAGAGACTAGTAAAATTAAAACGTTGGTACTTAACGATTTACGCGTTGTCATGGGTTGGAACTTGTTACCAGGGGGTTTCTTGGGTTGCTATTTAGGAATCTGAAGTCAGTTTTTCAAAATTCAAAAATAATTGGATTTGTTCGAAACCCGCCACTCGAGAGTTTTTGGGGTCGCCGATCACGAACCTGAAGTAAATTTTTTTTTAATTCAAAATGGCGGATCCAATATGGCGATCAAATTAAAAAAAAAATATTACTAAAATTAAAACGTTGATACTGAACGTTTTAAGTATTGTCAAGGGTTGAAACTCGTTTCCTGCGGGTTTCTGAGCTTGATGATTATGAATCTGATGTCAGATTATCAAAACTCAATTGATAAAATAAATTAAATCTGTATCTAAACTTATAATAAAATTGTAACAGGCCGATGTCTGCACCTTATAGGTATTAAAGAAAAATTAATATGGTGGGTTTTTATTAGAGCTACAGAAGCCAAATAAACAATTTTTAGAATTTTTGACTCTCTGTCTGTCTGTATAACATGGAATTGAATGCAGTTTTCACCGATGTATCGCTAGAGATCTAGCTTACAATACTGCAGTAAAAAAAATTAGAGAGTTGCCACCTGTGTTTAAAATTTCAGTTTAGACCAATTGATACGGTAAATTAAATACTGCAATATGGCTGTCAAAAGAAAGAGATATACAAAGGCTTAAAGCTGAAAATATTTTTGTAGAAGGTTGAGACCTATTTGAAAACTTTGATTTAATTTTTAATTTAATTGATAGCATAAATTAAATATTGCAATATTTGCATCAAACTAAAGAGGCTAGGAAATTTTAATGCCGAAAATATTTTTAGGGAATTTGCCAGCTGCTTGAAAAATTGTATTCGTTTAAATTTGTAAAATAAATGCAATATTACAACACGGACATTAAACTAAAGAGGATTAGGAAGCGGTTGCGGGTTGAAAATTTTAATTCAGTTAAATTTATAAGATAACCTAAATGCTGCCATATGGGTATGAAACGAAAATATTTCAGAATAATAAAATTGCAACAGGCCGATATCTGTACATAATAGATGTTAAAGAAAAATTAGTAGGGGGTTTATTAGATCAACAGAAGCCAAATCTAATATTTTTATAATTTCGGTCTGTCTGTCTGTATATTTGTAAGCGCATCACGCAAAAACTAATGTATGGAATTAAATGCAGTTTTCCCCGATGTACATATTGCTAAGCTCTAATTGAAAATACAGAATCCATTTTTTTTTTTTTTTGTTTTAGTTTATCTTCGATCATTATTCCGAGGTATTTGAATGTATTCACGTTTTCCACTGCGTCGTTGTTTATATTTAGAGTTAGCAACGGTTCTCAAAATTTCGCCTTGATATAGCCACAAACTTAATTTTATTGACATTCACTGAAGTGTGTTCAAGCATAACCAATCGCACTTTTTTGAAACTTCTGTGGTGAAGGTTTTTCGATAAAACAGTCAAAACTGTTTGTTGTTGATGCCAAAAAATTAAGAAATCTGAGACGTCACGCTGTACAATTTCATACAGTTCTCTGTACAATGTATTTCACTAAACTACTAAACGGCTGCACCGATTTGGTTCACCTTGCACCTTGACAAAATTTTCCGACCAAAAATTTACTCGGTATGTAGCTCGGGATATTCCTAAAATTCTTATACAAAATAAAACGTAAAAAACCAATATATCTCTAAAACCAATTACGCTGGGGAACTGAAACTTGCATATATTGCAAAAGCATTGGACAAGGGGGCGTGGCAACTTCCATACAAACTGAAGTTCTCAAATAGCTTATCTCTGCAACCGCCTACGCTAATGTCCTGAAATTCGACATAGCTACATATGTTATCAATACCGTACTTATGGCGAAAAGTGGTAATTATTGGAAAGGCTACATCGATATACATTTACGTAAACGCGCAAGTATCATTCGATTGGGAACCATTTTCTCCTAGATTTCTAAATCCCATTGAACTATTGTAACTTTGTTTTTAATTTTTAGTAAAAGGTAAAATTTATGTGAAAATTTTGAAGACTTTTTTAATTTTTTCACAAAGAATGGAACTTTGATTTTACGAGTTTCGCTGTGATAGCCGTTTTCGTTGTTCGGACTAAACACAAAAACCACCGAATAGAGTTCCGTCAGATTGTCGGAGGTTATCTTACATACGGTTACATGCTACTAGAAAACTCGCTAGGTGGTGTGGAGTAGAATTATTTATGAAAATCGTATTTATTAACCGATTTCGTTCAAATTTCAAATGTGAGCTATGTACCTGTATGGTGGAAAATTCTTTTGATACAAATTTACCCTATGAGTGCCGCTGGAGTCGAGGTTGAAATTCATAACACGTATTCATTTTATGGTAAGTAATGCAACCCAATGGATGGCGCTGCAGCCGAAATCTATAGAAACCCCGTGTGGTTGGTCTGCTTTGGCCCTATGTGTAAGTTATACGAATTTAGTTTTCAGATGTCTGAATGAAGGTTGGGGTTGAGTTTGTCTGACGCCCTCATGCACGATCATGCGATCTTGCATCTACCTAGAAATCATATCATAAATATTACCACGAATTGTGAAAGTGGTGAATTAACAAGGAAAGATCACGTTAGGTATATCAATTGCTTTATTTGAAAGATATTCAAGAGATCACACGACTCACTTCTGTGCTCTTGAGTTTCCTTATAAGAACTTTTATTGGTATACGCATCGCACCAATGTTGTAGTTGCAAGATCATAGAAAAATGTTACGCATGCTTGGCAGAGATCTCACAGGTGGAAATAAGACCATCGGTAAAGCTCATGACACCGAAAGGGATTGGTATTCCATATGGTATCATAGCGTTACTATTATCGGCCTATGTGTGAGGAGGATACTGCGCCTTAGTGGTTTCAACTTAAACCAAAAATTTTTACTTTACAGACTATTTTTGCTTTTAAACGCTCTTTTGCATTGACCAACGCAAAAGTTATTATTAGGCGCCGCGAAGTAAGCGGGTATTGGCTAGTACCCAATAAAAATATGAATTGGAAAATCTACCACATCTTATTCAAATCGACCACATATTTTTGCTGATTCTACCACATTAAAATAAAAAGGGGTTTGCACGCTGGTGCTAGGTACATTTACATTCATAATTATTATTCATTCGTTTTTTTACTCCCCCGTACCTTTTTGGTTAAAATATGTTAGTATGTAATTACAATAGTTCGCTTCGCCTAATATTATTATTAATTTAATTTTATGTCTTATTTGCGATATTTTATTTTGGCTATTTTTATAAAAATAATAGATTGGGGTTTACACATATGTTAATGTTTGGACAAGCTTTTCCTCCGATTTGTAGCGTGCGGTAGTTTTACGCCGACTGCGAACGCGATTGTATTTTTATGAGAAGCTGCGAGGGGCGACCGTTGCTAAGAAAAAACCTTTTCCCTACGTTTTTGTGCGTTGAGAAAAATAGATTCTTATGATGTCTTAGGTTCGATTAAGCAAGCAAATTATAGTTGATAAAATGAAATAAAAACAGTAGTATTAATGTGAAAAATTTTAGTAAAATAACTTCAGAACTGAGGGAGCTATTTATAAAATAGTTAAAATGTAATCATATTTTCAAGTACCGTTATCTCGAAAACCGGAGCCAATCTGGTAAAACGGGGCATGCCATTGAATTTAGAACGTCCCAATTAAGTGAGTGCAACTTTCAAAATCTTTACTCAAAGTTTGCAACTTGAACAGCGTAATTTGAACCCAGCTTATTCTTTTGTTTTCTATTTCATGTTTATTCCTCGTCTAACTTTTGAAGCACTTGATGAAAATGAATTACACTTATATTAATCGATTTATTAAGAATTACGACTAAAATGATATATTAAAAATTCAAATTTTTTTTTTGAAAGTGGACCTATTTTTTAGATTTTGTAACTCAGCGCCTAAGCACCAAAAGCCGACTTTTAACAAAAAAAAAAAAACGTTTTAAAATTTATATTTGAAAGTTGCAAATAATAAAACTGAAAAATATGTATATAACTTCTTTTTTCGATGCAAAAAAATAAACAAAAGAAATATTTAACGCGTATACCTTTACTAGTGCTTGATGGAGCTTTTCCTCCGATTTAGGGTGCACCTCTTTATGTTGTAACACAAAGAGGGAGGGCCTACAATATAACGCCGCTTCCGAAAGGCAAACGATTTCAGATGCAAAAACAAAGCATTTAACCATAACCGGGCTGTTTAGCAATGTTAAAAAATTATATTTTCATGATCATGATCAAAAAAGTACAAAAATTAAAAATTTCAGTCCTAGTTTTTCAATTCCTGCGCTGTACGCTTAATATTTATTATTTTTTTAAATTCAACTTTTCATAAATTACTACAATTTGCTGAAGCCAGCGTTTTTCAGGTATTATTTTTTTGCATACAATCTTTTATATTTCACTAAATTTGCGCATATTAAGATAGGTAACCAGTTTCCTAGACATTGACATCATCGGTAGCAAAAACCGCGAAGTCTGTTCTGCCTTTTCCAAGTTGGACAAGGACGCCAATCGAATGGTCTGGTGGGAAAACGAGGACAAGACGAAGTATCTCCTGTCATCAAACAAACAGCCAGCACATTCGCGCCTTGTAACCCACGTCACTGTTGACAGTGATAATTTCGAGAAAGTAGAGAATTTCGTTTACTTGGGAACCAGCATTAACACCGATAATAATGTCAGCATGGAAATCCAACGCAGAATAACTCTTGTCAACAAGTGCTACTTTGGACTGAGTAGGCAATTCAGGGGTAAAGTCCTCTCTCGACGTACGAAAACCATATATATATGGTATATGGCGCAGAAGCATGGATAATGACAACATCCGATGAGGCGGCTCTTGGAGAATTCGAGAGAAAGATTTTTCGGAAGATATACGGGCATTTACGCGTTGGCGATGGCGAGTACCGCAGGAGTTGGGCTGTATGAGCTTTATAACCACATGGACATACTGCAGCGAATTAAAATACAGCAGCTCCGCTGGCTTGGCCATGTCGTTCGAATGGACACCGACGCTCCAGCTCTGAAAGTATTCAACTTGGAACCCGCTGGTGGTAACAGAGGAAGAGGGAGGCCCCAACTGAGATGGAAGGACTAGGCTTCACTTGGCATTTCCAATTGGCGTTAGTTGGCACAGAAAAGAAACGACTGGCGTGCTTTGTTGAACTCGGCCAAAATCGCTTTAGCCAGACATGGGCTCATTTGCCCGTATGGGTTTTTTGCCCGTACGTCTGTAAAATAGCGGTGATTGTTGAAAATTTTTTTGGTGATGGTGCTGCGCATTTTCTTTCATACAAAGTATGCTCGGCAAAATTTTTATATGGAATAAAATGCGCAATAAAAAATAAAAAAATTTCAAAAATGAGGGCTATTTTAGAGTCACTTGAAACTTGCACTTTATTACACTATAATTGAATGGGCTACAAAACTGCATATCTGAAATTTTTCTAAAAATATTATTTACTTATTGTTTCCAGCTGTCAAGAAAAATGAAAAAATCATATAAAATGCTGCCCAAGAAATGGAAAAGAATTTTTCATTAAAGTTTTAATTTGTAAAAAAGATTTAGAATTGCATTTACTCGTAGAATATGCTATATTTTTACAAAAGGAAAACTGTAAATACTAACGATTGAAAGGGTGTGCAATTCAAATGACGAGGAGTGTATATGAGCAGATGTTATCACTACCGCAAGTAAACGCGAGCTGAAATTGTGATTGTGTTAGTGTGCCAATTACGTTTGAATCAGGGTAGCCAACTCATTTTGAGAATTCCCCGATTTCGACAATGAAATTCCGCGATTTCGCCCGAAATTTCGTAAAATTCCCCACCCGTTATCTACAAAAAAAAAATATTTTATCTATTTTAATATATTGCTGGTCTTTATGTTTATTTTATTATTATGTATTCAACAACTATTATTTTTTTTTTGGTTATTTAATTTGAGTTATTTTTTTATAATTATGTAGTTAACTCTTTAACGAAAACCGTATAAATCCAAGTTTCACACTTTGTGAAATATTAAAAAAAAATCAACAAACTTTCGTAAAAAATTCTACCTTTTAATTAGATTTTCTAGAAAGATTTTGAGTATGCAGTTCATTAACTCAATCAGTTCTACTCCAAGTTTCAAGTGGGTAAAAATTTCTGTTTTCGATTTTTCTTGCCGAATTTGTTGCGGTTTTCTTCCATATAAAAATAAATTGTGTTTATTTGTTATATGAAAGCAAACGCGACAAACAGATTTCTAAAAAATCAACGCTAATTTTTAGCCATTTGTTGTACTAGAATTGAACGAACTGAAATTCCCCACAAAAAAAGGTCCATTCCCCGATTCCAAACGTAAACTGAAATTGGCCACGAATTGGCTTCCCTGGTTTGAATGATTCTGCGTTCACTTTGTTACGCTCTCGCATGTATACGCATGTAATGCTTACGCTCTTTAAGCAGGCGCTGACTCTCTGTCAATGCTTGTATATGAGCAAATTTGACATCGCTATAACTGTTGCCAACTTTGTGCCTTTCGCAATAAATTAAGTGCGGAATTAAAACGCGAACATTTTAGTTTAGCGCTTGTTTCGTTCTTTGGTGCCCTTTTCAAGGCAACTTTATAATAAAAACGTGATTCTATGGTGACATTGTATTTATTTTGTTCATTCCAAACATACGGAAAACTTTATCCGTTGACTTACACATATGTTAGTGTTTGGCCGAGCTTCTCCTCTGGATAATATGCTCCCAGATAATCCAAACGTAATATTTTCACACAGTCTCTATCACGGAATTCATAGAATATTCTGCTAATTAGCCATCGCATTCTGTGTCAATATTTATAAAATAAACAGCTCTACGATTTCCACAAGAGGGGAACTGATTTCCTCATAAGTGAAACTGATTTCGTTGTCACATATGAAAAATATGAATTTAAAAGCAAGAAAGCTTTTGACTACCGTAGCCGAGTAGGCAGAGATGTTGGCTATAAATTCTTTGTGTCCCGGGTTCAAATGGCGCACAGGCAATATTGAAATGATAGAAAAAAATTTTTTAATATACAAAATTTATAGTTTTCATATGAAATTTCATTTTGTAAACGCTTGTCAATAGCATTTTCAATCTTGATAATTTATCAAGAAAAGAGCTTTTGATTTCTGTGCTAGATTCTTCATATTTAATAAAAAAATTACAAATTACAAAAAAAATGGTATTGTTCGTTAATGCTATTTCAACAATATTAGAGTGGACTCTCTGCCAATGTACACATTCGCATTCGCAAAACATTCGTATCATTTGATGCGAATGCGAATGTGTAAAATGATACGAATTATTCGCATAACGAATGCGAATGCAAATGTTTGCAACATTCCTGGTATGTGTGTACTGAAATATATTCATCTGTATAAAATTCAAGCTAAAGTATGCAAATTTTTTGTGTTCTTTACATTTTATGTAAATAATTTTGTACCTGAATTAGAGAAAAAAATATTTTCATTTGCAATTAAAGTTATTAGCCATTTTTTTTTAGCCAAAAGCTAAAATTTTTAGCCATTTTTAACCGCCTTTAGAATCGAACCTGGCCACCACTAAAAATTGTCAGCGGCAACACTGCTATATATTTACATAATGTGAGGTTGCTGCTTTCAAGTAAATGTGCATTATATTTTATGCTACACTCTAAAAAGTGCATGTAAAACTACTACTGAAAAATGTTAATTTTTCAACCATAATCTGTGCAAATATACGCACAAGATGTTCAAGATTTGAATTTGAACACGAGTTGTTTAAAATATACATACTATACTATACTATACTATACTATACACATGAAATGTTTAAAATTACAAACATTTTGAAAGAAAAATATATTTTTTACAAATAATAAGAACTAAGTTTATAAGTTATCAATTTGTGTGTAATTTGTCTCTACGTGACAAATTTGGCATGTAAAAGCAAACAGATAGAGTTTAATTTTGCACACATTAGGAGAGGAAACCAGAGAGAATACCAGATCTCTCTTTATATGCGTAAATTTAAACAAAAAATTTTTAGAGGAAATTTTAAACATTTTATGAGTAAACTGTCAAATTGTGAACAATAAATGTATAGGTTAGGTTAGGTTAGGTAAGCGGGCTGCCTCCGCATAGGCACACTCCGCATAGGGACTCGACTAATCTGTCCGTTGTGATGCCCTCAGACGGGGGAGGGAAAAAAGGGTCGCAGGAAGGGTAGGGGAAAGAGGGAGGAAGCTATGACAGAAATACGACCTATGGCTTTTTGCCGGAGAAACGCTCAAATTTAAAATTGTGCCAAATTTTTCAGAAAAAATGTGCCTAAATGCAAGTCAATGTGCCAATAAATTAAAAATCGTGGAGGTACCATTTGCTTTACAGTACTTATTGCATACATAGGCACGTCCCGATACCATCAAAGTATCGATACCTACTTAAACGAGTTTACGCAAACCGTTATTTCGATACTAAATACTTATATGAGCAAACCGAAAGTATCGATACCTACTTATATCGATAATTTTCCATCCTTTTATATGCAACAAAGCAAAAGTGATTTTCCGGCGTTTATCTGTGACATATGTACCTTTTGCGTTATGGGCTTTTCAGGCAAAGTCTGAAAAGACACGACGCATAGCGACAAATTTTATATGACACGGCCTAAAGACCTACACGGTTAAACATTTCGGTTTTAATTTTGAACTTTTTGGACTACATATATGACCCAACTTAATTTAGTTTCAAATACAAAATATCCAAGTTTCAAAAAAAAAGAGCACATATGTTGAGTTTAGAGTCTAAATAGTTCGGATTAAATTTTAAACCCAAATATTTTCTATTTCGTTTGCTTCACGTTACACTTTACGAAAGCTTTTTCATAATCTATATATGTATATAAATGTGAATGTCTGCTTGTTTATTACCTTATAACTTTTGAACCGCGATAGGGAATCGCACAAAACTTTTCACACTTATTTGTTTCTATCCCCGGAACTGGAAAATGGAGCGTGGCACCTGCCATACTAACTAAAATTTTCATGTTGTATATCTCTTAAAATATTTGAGGTAGAGTACTGGAACTTGGTGACGAGATATATGAAATTAATTCCATACTCATGGGAAAAAATGGGCGGAATTGGAAAAGGGGGCGGAATTGGAAAAGGGGGCGTGCCACTTCCTGTAGGCGTGAAATATTTAATCAGCTATAACTTCGGAACCGTAAGTCACATGAACTTGAAATTTGGTATGCAGGCATATCTATGGTAGGTGCTTTTAGTAAGGTATATATTAGAGTGGTCCACAAAATCCTTTCTTTCAATATTATTCAGTGCTCACGCAAATTTGTGTTCCTTTTGCTAAAAAATTAAAGTACATAACTTGATTTAAAAAAATAATAAAATTTAGAGGTCGCTCAAGTCGATTTTTGTATTGCTTAAAATTACTCGTCCTTCGATCCGTGCGCACGCGAAATTCCTCTGGAAATTTAAGTTTCCTAAGATCTTATAATGTGCTTTCGAGGCCGCTGAATACACTAGGAGAGTTATTTTTTCGATCCGGCTCTTACCTTTTTAGATAATACAAATAAATAATAAAAAAAGGGGGAAAAAACCCAAAATTTAACTTTAAAATGTGATTATTTCTTAGAAATAATTTATTTGATTTTACGTCAATGATGATGTGTATAGCCACAACCGAGTCACTAGTAGGCTTGGCACTTTTATATTTCCGTGTGTCAATCGAAGAGAAGAAACTAATGGTACTAGCTCTGCAGAAAGATTCCAGCAACAAAGTTTTAAGACGTATTTCTGTCGAAAAAAATAAGATCTTAGACATAAGGTTGTCAGATTTTATATCTGAAGAGAGTACAAAAATCTTTACTGCGAATAACATTTCACTGAATTTTATAAATAGAGATCCCATACACTGGGAAGAAGATAAAACATTCATATCGTCTCGACAAAGATTGCAAAATTTGAAGGTCGTTAATGATGTGGCGGAGAGAGGCGTGTCTTTGATTCAGAAATTCAATTCCATTCTCACAAATGATGACAATCAGAAACAGTGTTTGCTACAAGTTGTTGAAAACCATAGACAACAACATCCCATAATTTAAGGTTTCTTGCAATTTGTTTTAACATTGGAAAATAAAATATAAACTAATTTAATAATATCTACCAGCGACGTCTTAATTTTTTTATGTTAGGTCAAAGGAACACAAATTTTCGTGAGCCTGAATAATTAAAAAAAAATTAGTTTTATCCTCTCCTGTAATCGAGAAAATTTTATATTTTTCATATTTTTAGGTTTTTTTTTTTAAGTTGTCTCTCGATATTTGGGACGCACCGAAAACAAACTAGTTCAGCACACTCAGCGACCTTGAAAATATCAGATAACACCTCGAAAAAATTTCCAAAGGCCGAAAATTTAAAGCGGTACGTTTTTTAAATACAGACATCAGCCACGCATCTAGATTCAGGTTCAATAATATGCCGATATCTCGAGAAGTAATAAACGTAAAATCCTCTTCAATGACTCATTTTGTGCGCTAAGGTTGTGGCTATACACATCATCATTGGCGTAAAGTCAAATAAATTATTTCTAAGAAATAATCACATTTTAAAGTTCAATTTTGGGGTTTTCCCCTTTTTTTATAATTTATTCGTATTATCTAAAAAGGTAAGAGCCGGATCGAAAAAATAACTCTCCTAGTGTCACCGGCCTCGAAAGCACATTATAAGATCTTAGAAAACTTAAATTTCCAGAGGAATTTCGCGTGCGCACGGATTGAAGGCAATACAAAAATCGACTTGGGCGACCTCTAAATTTTATTATTTTTTTAAATCAAGTTATGTACTTTCATTTTTTAGCAAAAGGAACACAAATTTGCATGAGCACTGAATAATATTGAAAAAAGGATTTTGTGGACCACTATGGTATATATATAAATGGGTCTGTAAGAGGGGCCGTGGCACATCCCAAAGGCGTGGAATTTTTTATCAGCTATAACTTCGGTACCATAAGTCATAAACGTGAAACTTGGTATGCAGACATATCTATGGTACATAGGTGCTTATAGTAAGGTATTCATAAATGAGTTTGTAAAAGGGGGCGTGGCACATTTCATAGGCGTGGAATTTTTAATAAGACATAAAGACATAACTTCGGAACGATAAGTCACATGAACTTGAAATTTGCTATGCAGACATACCTATGGTAGGTGCTTATAGTAAGGTATACATGAGTTCGTAAAAGGCGGCGTGGGTCATCTCATAGGCGTGGAATTTTTAATCAGCCATAACTTCTGACAAGTGACATAAACTTGAAATTTGGTATGCGGACATATCTATGGAACATATGTAGGTGCTATAGTAAGGTATGTTTATATAATGAGTTTTTAAAAGGGGTCGTAGCGCATAACACAGGCTTTAAATGTTGTATCAGCCATAAATTCGGAACCACAATTTACTTGGCCTCTTTAATTCTTTCTGATATGCTTTTGAATTTACAGGACTCAGCAATGACAATAAACAAGAATTCCTTAAAGCAATACCCAAAACTTTATCGAAAATAAAATCTATGGTAATTGCATTGGAAAATGCATTTCTGTTAATAGAGGCTTCGAAGTATTAAAAACATACTGTACAATAATATTAGAGTCATTATTCCAAAGAAATTAGATAGCTAAAATTTTAATATAACAACATTGGTATTTCTACTATTACTTACATACGTATCGTCGTTTAAAGTGCAAGACCGCGTAACTTACATTTGCTGCCAAAAATTGGATTTGCACACACAAGCACTTGGCTCAATTCTTATCCATTCGTCCTGCAATATACTTGCCAGAAATGCGATTGATTTATAAAAAAGAGAACCATTTTGAAATATGAGTGTTTTTACTATCTAGAAAATAATTTATGCAACCTCACATGCGCGGTCTTCCATTATCTTGATACGCGGTTTTGCATTTTGTTGATACGCGGGTTTGTACTTTAAACGACGATATATTATTTATTGGAGATATTTTAATGTAAATAAAAACAGCTGCTGTGCCAAACAGTTATTATTACATTTCATTACACCCAAGATATACAACTGTCCTTCAGTATTCTCCTATAGTAAAATTAGAGCGGAAATAAAATACAACATCTTTACATAAATTATTTTTCATATTTGTATAAAGACTAAAAAAAGCTAGTTAAGAATAAAAAAAAATCTTAAATTTCATGTTCCGTCTGATGGGAATTGAACCCGGACAGCCTTGGTTGCAACCAATTTTATCAAGCATCTTTGCAGACTCAGCTACAGCCATGCATGCAAATGTGCTTTCACATCTTGAGTTTGAATCAACACCACATTTCGCTGTATTGATGCAGTCAGTTCATAGGATTTGCGCTCTCTCTCTCTGAGAGACACCCTTGTGCTTAAGTCCTATAGATCATATAAAATAAAGCATATTGAGGCAAACATTTTCTATTTCGGTTTAGATTTGAAACAAAATTTTCTATATATAAAACCTAGAAACTAGAATTAAAACATTTTGGTTTAATTTTTAAACAAATAGGGCCTATATTTGAAATCATGAATTTTTGGTTTTAATTTTAAACCACTTGTGTAGCCACCGAGGCTTTTCGGAGGCTAATTCTTTGAAAATAAATTAACACGACCGAATTCGTTTTAACAAATTATATATTTATTAATATAATAGCGAAGACTGCAGGCGGGTTCGAATTAGCCCGTGCGGTCTAGTGAGCGATCAAAAAACGACTAAAAAAGCCATAAGCTACCCAGCCGGACTTTTTCCGATTTTTTCCGACGTCGTCGTAAAGTGTATGGAGTGCGTATATGGGCAAAAAATGGCACGAAATTAAGTGGAATACGTTTCCACTCACATTGTATATAGAAGAAGTATACAAAAACGAAGGAGTGAATTTTTCATTCGGGTCCGTATCTTTTTTGTATCAACGAAGTATATTGGTATAGTAAGTGTGCCGAAGAGCAAGACCGATCGGTATTTATGTACATACATCAGTTGATGCGAAGCCGTGAAACGGAGTGTAAACAAAAAGTGTAAGCACGTGTTTGCGAAATTGAAAAATAAAAAAAGTGAGTGTTAATAATTTTTGTGATCAATTGATATAAAAATAATTGTACATACTAAATATAAAATAATAATGAGAGGATTTTCAAAACGAAATTTAAAAATGCTTGAGGCGAAACACCGGTTGAAGAGAAAACAAGAAATTGCGTGTGATAAGGGCATAGAAACAATACCCGTAGAATTTCCAAAAGAAAATCAAGAAAGTGCACATATAGAAAACGAAATTGAAGAAATTGGTGATGTAAACGTGAAACTTTCATTGAAGGAAAAATTAAGACTGTGGTATAATTTGTACAACCCTTCTAGAGACTGTAGTAATGCTCTGTTAAAAATATTAAATTCTGAAAATTTAGATGTGCCCATTTCCTTGAAGGGTCTACTTGGTGGAAGTAAAAAAATAGTTATCAGAACAGTTAGCCCAGGAAGTTATACCCATTTTGGAATAAAGGCACATTTAAATTTTATTCAAAGTAAGATTGATAATTACGATGAGTTAATTTTAGACGTAGGAATTGACGGTCTTCCATTATTTAAAAGCTCGAGGACTTCCTTATGGCCAATTCTAGGTAATTTTGTTAATGTCCCAAATTCACGCGTATTTATTATTGGGCTATATGTTGGATATCAGAAACCTTTCAATGTGGACAATTTCCTACACGATTTCTTTTATGAAGTCTCAGAGCTGTTTTCTATGGGTTATAAATGCAAAGAGAAATACATAAAAGTAAGTATAAGGGCATTTGTGTGCGACGCACCAGAAAGGGCTTATTTATGTGGAATTGTTGGCCACAATTCATTAAATGGTTGCTCAAAATGCACACAAACCGGGGTCCGTATTGACCACGTTACGACATTTAGTCCTTTCTGCGGCACCTTAAAAACTCAAGAAAACTTCAGAAGCAGAGCTTATGGAAATTTTCATAAAGAATATTTTAAAGATAAGAGCTCTTTGTTGGAAAATTTAGGTATCGATATGATTAAGCAATTTCCGCTGGACCCCATGCACCTTTTAGATCTTGGCGTTTGTAAGAAGATGCTAAATTGCCTAATGAAAAAGGACACAATTTATTTCAAGCTACGTTCAGAGCAGGAGGAGATCATTTCTCAACGATTATTGTCAATGAAAATATTCATTCCCATAGAATTTTCCAGGAAACCAAGAGACCTACAAGACTTGCCACGGTGGAAGTCTGTTGAGTTTCGACAGTTTTTGGTGTATACGGGTATGATAGCTCTGAAGAATATCATTGACGAAGACCTTTATTATCATTTCCTATTGCTAAGTTGCGCCTATAAGCTATTGCTATCTAAAACCTATTTCAATTATTTAAACACTGTTGAAAGCATGCTACGGGACTTTGTTGAAAATTTTCCTATTTTGTACAGCCCTAAGAATCTAACATATAATGTGCACAATGTCCTTCATGTGGTGCAATGCGTGAGGGAAATTGGTGATATTCAAAGTTTCGCTGCGTACAAGTTCGAAAATTTTCTGCAGCTTATTAAACGAAAAGTCAAAAATCCAACAAAAATCCTAGAACAACTTCATAAAAAATTTTACGCCAATGACCAATACTTGAAAGAAATTTAAAACAAATTGTTAAAAAAAAATAGTGCGGGCGAAATTACAAACTATTATACGCAGGGATTTTCGCTTTCAACAAAAAAACCGAATAATCTATTTTTGGTAGCAAATACCAAACTTTTAATTATTAAAAGGTTCTTAGAAGAGAACGGTCAATTGTTTGTTACAGGCCAATACCTAAATAATATTAACAATTTTTTCGAGGCTCCGCTCATATCAGGGACAGATCTAGGCATTTATAAAGGCATTTTTGAAAAAGATTTAAATGAAAACACAATTTCTGTAGACCAAATTTCATGTAAATATATGTATTTGCCACTTGAGGATGAATTTGTATTTATGCCTTTATCACACTTTGTGTGAAGTTTTCATCACAACCAAGCCTTTCTAAATATCAGTAAATAAGTAAAGAAATGTTAGCACATCTAAATTTAGACCAATTTTGACTACTTTTCTTTTGTTTTTTAATGTTAATTATTATTTTTTATAAAAGTATAGCTCATTATCAAACTAAAACCATCTAAATCCAGATTTCAACCTGTATTTAAAGATTATAAAAACTTGGAATTGCGATTATTTTTTTTTGTTTATCTTTAAATAAAGTTTGAAATTTGGATTTAGATGGTTTTAGTTAGATAATGAGCTATACTTTTATAAAAAAATAATTAACATTGAAAAACAAAAGAAAAGTAGTCAAAATTGGACTTAATGTTGATGTGCTATTGGTTTGTAGAGCTGCATATGTAAATAAAGAAATAAATAAGCTAATAAAGCTACAATAAAATTTATACATAAATAAATTAATGAGGAAATAAAGAAGTTTTGACATATGTAAATATTAAGGTGGAGTGAAAAAGCACTTTTACAAAAAGTAGAAGTTCAGAAAAAAGTCAAACAAGTAGACTTTATATAACAGAGTTTTTGCACCACCTTAGTAAATACGTTCATAATTGAACGAAAATAAAATCTTACTCAATAAGTAAACAAAGTTTTAGAAAAATAAATACGTTCATACATTATTTCAATACAGCTTAACATGGATAAAGGATTAATACGCAAGAGATATGCTGTGAATAGCGAATTCGAACACCAATCCGTCGATGAACGTCTTGGGCGTATTGAGAAAGCATTGGAGAGAATTGAAAACAGACAAATAAAAATTGAAGGTAACTGGCATTAATTTCTTGCATACTTTTTTTTAAAACCCTAATAATCATTTCTTTTGTTTACAGGATACTTCGCGAATTGAAAAAACTTTGGAGGCAATTAACAATAGGCAAATGAAAATTGAAGGTAACTGGTATTAATTTCTTGCATACTCTTTCAAGACTTATTTAATTTTTTTTTTTTAGAAACCTTACAGGATACCTTGCCCAAAATTCGCTCAGCTGTAGACCAATTGATAAAGAAAAATGTTCCAATTACCACCAAAAAGATATTTCCAATATTGACTTTGGGTGATCTGGAGGAAGCAAACAAGGAAGTTGGCAATGAAATCGAGAAATACGTAAGTATTATCAATCAATTTTATTTTTGGAAATTTTTTTTTCACGCAGTCTCTTCCATACAAAAAAAAACTTTTTGAAAATAATTTATATGGGAAAAATGCAAAACACCTTCAACAAAAAAAATTCTTAAAAAATCAATGCGCTTCTTGACTAACTCCGAATTTGTATTGTTATACTAGAATTTAATGGGCTATAAAATTGCATACTCAAGAAAATTCGAGAAAATCTGATTAAAAAGTTTAAAATGTGCATGAAAATTAATTTAATTTTCGCTTGTTTTGCACAAAGTTTAGAAATTATATTTTTATATTTTTTGTTGTAGAATGAACCACATTTTTATAAAAAATTAGCCGAAAAATATGATAATAGAAATTGGCGCATATATTTTGCGAAATTCGCGGTGCCAATATTTTTTCCCGGCAGTGTATGTATAATGTTGTTTTTTTTGGGCGACTATTCTTTTGCTTCACTCCCATCTCGAAATACCTATAGAACAATTTCCTGAAAATTTGAGCCCTCAATATTAATATTGAGTGCTCGACCAAAGCGTGCAAAGATTTCTCTTTTAAAATACACGTAAACTTTGATTTTTTTCTACAAAGTTCTACAGCTCAGAGGCATTTTATGATATAATCAAAGTCAATGATGGAATTTATTTCTGAATTTAATGTTTTACAAAAGTGTCCAATGCGGCGTAACCCTAACTCCCACTAGCGAGGTAGTACGGGTCACTAAACCCAATTTTTCATAAAATGATCGTTTTTTACTACCTCGCTGGTGGGAGTTAGGGTTACGCCGCACTGGACACTTTTGTAAAACAATAAATTCTGAAACAAATTCCATCATTGACTATGATTATATCATAAAATGCCTCTGAGCTGTAGAACTTTGTAGAAAAAAATTAAAGTTTACGTGTAATTTAAAAGAGAAATCTTTGCGCGCTTTGGTCGAGCAATCAATATTAATATTAAGGGCTCAAATTTTCAGGGAATTTTTCTTTAGGCATTTCGAGATGAGAGTGAAAAAAATAATAGTCGCCCAAAAAAAACTCCTTAATATGTATTCATCCACTATACAAATGATTAATTTCTTATTTTTCAGACTCAAATATTAAAAATAATAATTAATCCGGAAGGAATTTTTAAAAATTTCAATCGAATTTTAAGCGATGAAGTCATTCATCAGTTAAATTATGATGGGGTGAATTCCAAAATTGCCTTTAAAGAGTATAAGTCCTTGAATAAGGCATTGTTTGGTAAGACTGTCATTTATACAAGTCTTAATAAACAAAACGAATGAATATTTTTTTTTGTAGAAGCCACTGCCAAAGAAGGGACTACACATAAAGACTTCGTAAAAGAGATCAGAAACTGTTTTCGTGCATATAAGAGCCGCAATTTCAAAAAATTGTATGACCAAAAGAAAAAGTCAATAAATAGCCAATAGTTATATTTTCAACACTTAAAAATATGATTTTTATTCTACTGGGATAAGCTCATTGCCTAGTGGAGCTTTTAAATACACCTGGTATACCGGTAGCGTATAGAATATCACATATATTTCCCATACACTTTTAATTTGAAATCGTGTGCTGAGTTATTTACTTCTCTATACACCTCCGGCTTTAAGTATGTGTATTAGGCACGAAGTACCAGCACGAGTATGTTCCATACACATTTGTAGTTAACTTTGTTTGTTTCAATACGAGTACATACTGCCAATGACATTTGTTAAGAAAAGTGTATGAGAGTTGTGTATGGAAGACTAGAGTACTCGGTCATACTTTGAGTATAGGAAGAATGCGATTTCGTGTTGTAGACAGGTTCCGCTGGGACGTTGACTGCGCTACTTGCATTTGTTTCGCTGTAGGAGGTGGCTGCGTAACCAAACACCACTCATAGCAAAACATCATTTTCTCGGCTGCTTGAACTAAAATTTAAACCAGAATATATTAAAAATTGCTTAAAACTATTGACCGGTTTAAAAAGTAGACTATAAAAGATTAAAAAAGGCAGCAGTCCCAGCTCGGTTTAAAAATTAAACCCAAATTTTTGACCGTCTAAAAACAAGACTTTAAACACTTTTGCTTTTTTATTTTTATTATTTTGTTGAACATGAAAGAAAAATAAATAGCAATTTGTATTGTATTTAAAATACATTGAGTGGAAGATCAACCTATCCCGACAGCTACATAGTTCGAAAACGCCCTATCTTAGAAAACTTTTCCATAACACCCTATTTCAGAATTCGGTTCAAAAACGCCCTATCTCAGCTGCCGCTTTAAAAACGCCATACCTCAACATAAATATTTTCAATATATATTCAGTTGAGATAGGACGTTTTTGAACCAAATTCTGGAATAGGACGTTCTTGAAAATTTTTCTGAGATAGGGCGTTTTTCAATCAAAATTTAAAATAGGGCATTCTTCAACCAAATTCTGAAATAGGGCGTTCTTGAAAAGTTTTCTGAGATAAGGCGTTTTCGAACTGACTGCCGAGATAGATCGATCTTCCACTTAGGTGTCGATACTTATATTTATTCAATAGTAACGTTAGAGGTAATACAATTACTTATATAAAAAATTTAATCTTTGTAAAAATATATCCATACTTTACATTTTGGCGGTGTCTCAAACTGCGGTTCATAAAAACGATGCTATGGAAAGTTTCTTCCATAGAAAAAATATGGCCGACAGGATATGGCACTTGCTCAAATCGATTCGATACAAGTACTTTTCTTTCGATACCAAGTAGGTATCGAAACAACGATTCGAGTAAAAAAAAGTAGTTGGTATCGAAACATAAGTATCGAGTACATACTCGTATTTACTTGTATGGGAACATCCCAATACATACATAAAAGAAAAATAGAAATCTCAGGGAAACCCTTTCTTATATACATTATTGCATGAAGAGTACGCGTAATAGAAAGATCCCTTTAATTTATGCATACTCTATATTTTCCATATTTCTATCTTATTAATTTCAGGGCTTTAAAAAATTTCATTATCGAGGTTCTCTGTCGTAAATTTTGGAAAAATTTAACATTAAATTGTAAAGCATTTAATCTCAAATTTTTAATTCCGGTTTCTCTAAAATTTTCTTTTTTAATAAATATCTCCGCATCTGATCCACAAAAATATCTTAAACGGATACATGATTATTTAAATCTAAAGTATATATTAAATAAGATTCAATATTTGCTTTAGTGATGAAATTGCTACTTGCAAATGTTAATCGTATATGCAGAATGTAGATGCGCACTGATTCTGCTTGCATTTCCATGTTTATATCATTTATCACTTTAATAACTTACTATAGAAAGTATAAAAAAATAATTTTTCATTGCGGATCTGAAAGAAATATATATAAGCTCCACTGACTTACGCAAAAGTAGTGCCGAAAATCAATCGATTGTGCTTAAGGTGCAGGTTGCTTCCGAAAGGGCCGAAAATAGCACAATTCACACTTATTTTCCATCACTGATACCGAGTGCAAAACTCACAACCAAAAACTCACCGATTAAAATTCAGTGAGTTTTTCGGAAGAGAAGTGTACACAATTTTGACAGCTAAAGCTCATTCACACACTTGCTGAATCGCAAAATGAAGAAGTGTACACAACTATGACAGCCAAAACTCATTCACACACTTCCTGAATCGCAAAATACCGAGTAAACCTTAAATGTATATGGGTCATTTCCAATCAAAAGCTATTTTTTGTCCCACCTTTTTGATTTTTTTTACGATCCAAATAATAAACAACCAACAAAGCTGTTTTTTATTATTGTAAGCGGTTTTGTTTTCCTTTGCGAACGATTATACCTACTCCATATAAAAATATTTGTCCCCGCTCAGGTTATTCAATAATAAACATGAAAAAATGTTTAAACAAAGAAACCATGAAAGAAAGCGGAACTATTTGTGAATGACCACCTTAACTATTATTGTTTTATTCTATTTGCGCCTGAAAAATTTTATCACCATATGCGTGGCTTTCTATTATGATATTGGCCCTCTGAATATTCCAGAATGTCACTTTTTTACTTTGCAGTGATATTAACATTAGTTGCTTTGCTTGTCTAAGTGCAATGCAGTTAAGAAACGCAATAAGTTATTGATCGAATGACATAAGAAATAACTTAATAAAAGCAATTATTTTGTGTTTTTAAGTGAGTTTATCATTGCACCATAGTAAGTAAGGCTAAATATTTCCGGAATGTCACCCAGATTTTTATGCAAGTAACACTAAATGACTGTTTAATGCTTAACGAGTTTCAATGATTTCTTCGTTTTTATATTTTCGTGAAATGACTCTTAGAAAAAAAACTATAAATGTGACATATTTCCAGAATGTCACCTTTATGTAAAAGCGAGTTTTTATTTAAATAGCTTATTTCTCCAAAAGTGTTCAAATGGCATATATGAAAAATTGTTGCCGAAGAAAGATTAAACAAAAACCCTGCCTCCCAAGAAAACCCCCACGTTAATGTCATGAAGAAGGTGGACAAAATTTCAACATTAGATTATCTGATAAATGAGTTTCAAAGTGATATGCAAATGTTTGAAAAGCATGGATTTAATGTTAAAAATCAGTACAATGCTTATCGGTTAGTATACTTCTTTCTAACAGTTTCTAAACTTACTTAATCCTTTAGCTTACTTTTAAAGAAGTGATATTCTGGAAAATATATTACAAAAACGCAAAAAAA